>NW_026057577.1:49250977-49455018 GCF_023721935.1 Panthera uncia | reverse complement strand
AGGAGGAGGAGGAGGAGGAGGAGGAGGAGGAGAAGGAGGAGAAGGAGGAGAAGGAGGAGAAGGAGAAGAAGGAGAAGAAGGAGAAGAAGGAGAAGAAGAAGAAGAAGAAGAAGAAGAAGAAGAAGAAGAAAGAGGAGGAGGAGGAGGGAGGAAGGGAGGAAGGGAGGAAGGAAGGAAGGCAGGCAGGCAGACAGACAATGGCTAAAGCTTTCAGTATCCAGGTAGGCAAGTGATTCTCATCTGAGTCAGGTTAAGGCATTTTCTCAAGTGAAGTACAATATAAAGTAAAGATACCTAACATGGGAATCATTTTAGCATTGAGAAATATAAAACAGGTAATGAGGGGGGAGGAGAGGTCCCAAGATGGTTAATGTGCCCATAATACACTATTAAACTAAGACATACAATTCCATTCATAAAATAATTTTAATGTAATTATTATATTACAGCAAATGCCAGTGGAACCAATAATTAATGTTTGTGTTCTAGTCAAAAGTAACAACAACAAAGAATCAGCAATGAGTCTGACATCATCGTTAGGAAGAATTAATGATGTATTAATTATGAATGATAACTCTATCCCCCCAAATCCTCCTGGCCCTCGTCATCACAGCCCGGCTTCAGAGATGAGTCATTTTTCAACTGTGAAAACTTCCTCTTAGACAAAGAACTTTGATTAGTTTTCTACCTCCTCTTGCAAGATACGATTTTACCTCAACAAGATTAATCTCTAACTCATCTATGAAAAAGTTCATCAATTTGTAGAGAAATGAAGAAAACTACTTCCCTTTCTAACAGGTTTTTTAAAAATTGATAAGGTTCAGGAATAGAAATAAGAGTTGGCAACTTTTCTTAGGATATAGCTCCTTTTTTGGTCATTCTGTCCTGTAAATGCTTTTTATGTACTAAATGAAATATCTATTTTTAAAAATCTTCCCCACAATAAAGACCTAGTTCTGTTTGAGTCACGGTGGCCTGAAATCAAATGGTTTGAAAAAGTCCCAAACTGAGCAAGGAAAGGCTGGTCCCAGGCGGCTCAAAGACAGAGGCTGAGCCAGGAAGGTCTCCCCTCTCCCCCCGCCCCTCCCCCCCTCAGGTAAGAAGAGCTGGAACTTGGAGCAAGACCCTTGAGCTTGCCCATTTACTTTTCTCTTTTAAAAAAAAAAAAAATGACAATCAGTGTGAGAGCATGAGAGGGGAAGGTAAGAGAGAGAGGGAAAGAGCCCAATGCAGGCTTGAACTCACAAACCTGAGATCATGACCTGAGCTGAAGTCAGATGCTTCACCAACTGAGCCACCCAAGGGCTCCCTCACTTTTCTCTTTTCAAGATCACTCAACAATTACCTAGAATTAACTGTCTCCTCTCTGGGGAAGGTTTTTTGTTTTTTTTTGTTTTGTTTTGTTTTTTGTATATAATCTAGCTGTTTTACCATCCACTCTATGTACACATCCCTTTTTTGGACATTTTTCTGAGATGGCAGAGAACTGATGACAATCAGTCTTATCTCCTAAAAACCCTGAAGTAGTGAAATAAACCATGCCACGACCACAAGATGGGACATTATTCCAAAAGCGCTTACAAAGACAAAGGTGAAAAACAAACGTAGAGTCCAAAACCTGCCGTCAAACGTGTTTAAAGTATAGAAAAGGCAAAAAAAAAAAAAAAAAAAAAAAAAAGACTGGAAGGAAATGTACATAAACAATAATGGCGGTTACTCGTCAGCAGCGGGAGTATGGGAGTTTAAGTGTGCGTGCACGTGTTTCCACAAAATTGCAATCCTGAATGTTGTAACCTCTTCATCTGGAAAAATGTGTGTGTGATTTGAAAAGAAAAGCAGATGGTTTTTTTTAATACTGCTAGCCAGGATTCCCAAGAGGAATGGAGGGTGGTAGAAAGTGAAGACGTATGTGTCCTTGACATGATAGTTTATTAAGATAATAATTTGTAGTATTCCTTCCCCTGGAGGACAATGCAAAGTATAAAGGAGAAGAAATCTTTGTGTGCAGAGTCTGGTTCCTGGGACTTAGAGGGCCTGTCCTGAGTTCTGGTTTCCGAGTAGAAGCAGGAGGCAGCCTGGAGGCAATCTGCCACCCAGACCCTGCCCTGAGGACAAAAGAGCCTGTGGGCCCTGTTCCTCAAGGGAATAGAAGGGGAGGGCCCAAGCCTAGAAGAAGGGCTGAGCGATCCAGAGTAGGCAGAGAGAGGTTCCTGTTTCTTCATGCGACTTGTGAGTGGCCATGACCTGTGTCTCCTCTGTTCCAATGCAGGGCTCCAAGAGGTACAATATGACAGACCCTGTGGTGAGCAAGTATGTGGCTGGGGATAAAGGGAAGCAGGACAGAGTTGAGCACAAGAGCCATGCTTGCTTGGCAAGTGCCAGTTACAGATGTTTATGCCCACTGCAGGCATCCAGGAATACCACACCCCAGCTTAGATCAGGCCTCATTATCCCACATAGGCTTCGACTGTAAACAACTCAAGTGGTGAGGAAGCCACTGCTGGCTTCCACTTCCCTTCACCATCTCAGAAGGGCTACATCAAGGAGCCGTAGTAGGGCACAGATTGTGGTGACGGTTGCACGAACATATATACTTATCTCCAAACTCATCAAGTGGTATACATTAAATATGTACAGCGTTTGCTATGTCAACCATACCTCAATAAAGTCATTTTTAAAAAAGAAAGCGTCCACAGTGGAAAAAAAAATGACATACCGGATCACCTTGGTTGTGATGTATCAGCCAACGTTAACTCACTCACAGCGATGAAGAATACCAGTGAAGTGTCTCTCTCAGAAAAATCATTAATAAGTGTCGTTTTCGTATTTTAGCAAAAGCTCATCTCTTGTCAGAGCCAGGATTAAAACATGAAAAGAGAAAGCCAGCACAGAATGTTGACCACATGTTTGCAAAGGGAAGGAATCGTCGGCACCCCTTTAATTAATTACCATCCAATTGCTTTTGGTAGTGTAGTCACAGTAGTGCTAATCAAAGCCAGGGCAAGACAATTCTAATAGTTATTAATGATGTGCGGGAGACATAGCCAGACTTTGGCAGGCTTGGTCAACGCAACCAATAGCAAAGCCAGAAGGAAAACAGGTCTCCTGGACCTAAAATGTCAATGAAAACACCAAATATGACCCTGTGGTTGCGCAGATTTCAAAGTAAAAGCAGATCACCTCAGTGGCTCCCTCTAAACAAGCAGTCCTTCAGTCCTTCAAGGGAACTTTTTTTGTTTCTCAGCTAACCCCCTCAATTACGTAAACACACTCCATAAATCAAGACCATCCTTTTAGGATAGCCACGTAGAACACACTACTGATACAGTGGAAGACAAAGCCAGCTACTCGGAAACAACAAACAGCTCTATAAACATCAACTCTTCCCAGCATTTCGTGTTAAATATCGTCGCTTCTTTTGGAGCTTTAATTACTGAATTTATATTCAGGTGGTGATTACCATATTGCATTGGAACACAACGTGTCTCACATTCCATGTGCCAAACACGTACAGAAGTTGAGGCTGCAATGCAGAAGCTAACTAGAATCACACTGTCACACGTTAAGAAAGCCCCAGTGCTGGAGGTTAGTCATATGGAATGAATCATCTGTTATTACCTACCCTTGGTCCCCACTACAGAACAAGTGGCTATAGAAGAGACGGTAGGGGTGGGGCAGGGGGGCGGGGCATAACTTAGGAATCTAGCACCAAAGGGAGAATAGGGAGACCTTGTGGTTTTGGAATCACTACTACAGAGCTCCCCACGACCCACTCAAATGCCCACAAGTACCACTTGGCAGGGACCCCATCCATTTCCCTCCTCAGACTTTTCCAAAGGCTGCAGAAATGCCATGCTTTTGTGGTGACAGAGAGCATTCCCATCACACTGGAGGTTATGGCCCAGAAAGGTTATGTTGCTTCTCAATACCTTACTTAAAGACAGCTTAGCAGAAAACATCTGAATAAGCTCTAAGAAACAATTCTAAATTCTCTAGGTGTGGCCTGTGATGACACCACAACAAAAGAAATAAGCCTTTTAGGTAAGTAGTTTTAAATGAAGAGATTGCTCAAAGCCCAGATAAGATATTTTATACTTAAGTCACTGGACAACTGGCTTAATCTCTAATCTCTTGTTTGAAATGGGGTCTGTTATGAAAAGTAAGCTGCCGTGAAGGGCCTCTTTCATTGAGAACCAAACAGATCAACAGGGTTATGCCTATAATGAAATGTAATACAGTGTAAAAACCTGTTCTTAGACTTCATTGTTTATATGGACCTCCAGATAGATTGTGTATGTAGATGGAGAGTCACAACGCCGTATTACTTGACAAACGGATTCCTTTGAAACTTTAATTTATTTTGCTTATCACAGAAAATGGTTGCAAAAGCAAAGATAAAGCTGCAAGGAGCAAATGAACACAAGCCGACTGTCTTCCCACAGTATGGTCAAAGTTAATCAGTTATCATGTTGCAAAATCTAGATCATTCTAACGTGACAAAATTCACAGGGCACCACACATCGCTGTTTCTCCATTGTTAACTCAGCTTAACTAGCTCTTATTTACTTTCGAGTTGGCCGTTTCACTAATGTCTTTGAGCAAAACCTTGTGGTTCTTTGTCTAAAAGCAAAGAACATTTTCAGCAATATAAACCATGCCTATGTTGTAATAAATGTAAACCAATGAGCTTGGTCTGAACCTGAATGTTTTCTCTACAAAGTCTCCTCCAAAAGGAGAGGTATCAGTAACAATCTGAAAACAGCACAAGGAAATTAAGATCCAAATACATTAATATTCACAACTTCATCAGTTAGCAGAAAACAAAATTCCACTTGGTTATTTTAATGGAAACAGGTGCTGCTTTTTTTTTTTAAGTGCTATCAAGTAGGCAAAAGTGTTTTTTGTTTTTGTTTTTGTTTTTAAGAGGAGTTGTTCATAGTAAGCAGTCATTAAGAGCCAAGAATGACATGGATTTCAAGAAGAATACTATTCTATCATCAAATGCTGGTTTCCATTCACTTCCTCTATACATTTAGTTTAGGTATAATAATTCATTCCTGACTTGAGAGTCTGTAAACTGATTAGATCAGGGAAACAAGTATTTTTATATTATTCTGAGATGAAATAGTTATACCTTAAATAATGCTGAATTGAACTTTACCTTGTTTCATGTGTAAATATGGCATTTAATTTCTAATCCTCTGTGGTGTGAATATTGGACATGAAAGAAATAGCAATACATCTGTTACTATATGTTTATATGGTTACAGTTGCCATACACACACACATGTATGTGTGTGTGTATGTGTACTTAATAAAATATATAAATTAATACACATCACTTCCTTTTGTGCAGTTTAGAATTCTGTTCTCAAGAAAGCCTCTCCTACTTGCATAAAGGTCGATGGTACACAATTTCACACAATGACATGTATGACTGTGTGAAAAGGGTGAACCTTCTGGTCAATCAGAGAGGCAGGACTGATCTGACAACAAAATGAAGAAGTAATCCTTGTTTTGGTCTCCGAGTGGAATATTCCACACTTCCCCACATTTAAAATGGAATTTAAAATTGGTCTTACTTTAAAATGACTCTTTGCAACTCTCCTAGTGGGGAGTATAAACTGCATGCAAGCAAGAAGCACAGATCTTATTTTTCTTGTGACCCTACTGACCAGGCACAAAGCCACCCTTGACTAAACCTTGCTGGATCAATGAACCCAAGAATAAGCTACTAAACATGAGAAAGGGAAAGTTCTACTGAAAATGAGGGAGGGGAGAGTGTGCTCCTAATAAATCCTGAAACTTACCATTTTACAGTTTCTCCTCAAAGGCCTAGAATCTTCATTAGAAAAGCAGTGACTGGGGATTGGCAGGGCGGGGCGGGGTGGGGGGGGGGTTGCAATGCACTGAGAGCCATACAAGATCAGACTGTCTCTGGCTTCCAAGCGTCAATTTAAAACAGGTTACACCTACTACAGTGTAGCTGATAGACATATTCAAGTAACTGCGAAAATTCTAAAAGAACCTATAGGCTAAGGGGTTAAAGTAGCAATTGGGCAAGAGTTTCTGGAAGGGGGACAGATGGCTTTTGACAAATAAGCGCACCTTCAACGCAAGTGACAGAAGTAGGTCATGATGAGTAAGTGAATTTTCCACTGACTCACTTCCATGCATCATGGGCAGCAAAGGATACCAGTGACCTAATGCTCCACCAGGAAGAGCTACACAAATCAGTTTTCAAACCAGAACAGCACAGACAACCACCATCTAACCTATAAGCAGTTCAGTCGGCAGGAAGGTCACAAGGCCTGACAAACAATGTGCACTTAGTAAAAATCCTTGTGTATTCAGAAAATCTAGTAACTTAGGGTTGAGGTCCGTGAGAGTAAGAGGACTCCTGCTCTTTCTCCAGCTAACAGATCAACACAATCTGGTTTAATGGGGCCGCACGAATTAACATGTATTCAATAAATTTCACTAAGTCCGAATGCAGTTATTATTTTTTAGCTTTGAATGTAAATGACCTCTATTTTAGGTCTGGTAGGGGAAAAAAAAAACAACTGGTAAATTATTTTTAAATACAAATTCACTTATTTTAGTGCAAATGGAGCATTCCATTGTAAATGTCAAATAGTCACCATCCATTATGGTAATAGGGTCCAGCCAATCTTATCAACTTATTCAAAGTTCACTGCATGAATGATCAGAGCTCTCAGTCCCCAGACAGAGCTTAAAATATGTCCTTATTAAAAAATTCAAAGGCAATAAATCAGGTTAAATAGGTGGAAGAGATGACCCCCCTCTGCCATCTACTCCACAAAATGCCCAGCGTTCTCCGCTGCAGTAGACGTTGAGAGCTGATCATTTCTGTCTATGCCGAGCACACCAGGATGGGGTAGTACTACAAAGACTGATGGTATCCATTCTCTTGGAACTTACATTAAAACAAGTCTGCTGAAATGCATGTGTTTTCCCCCACAGATAAGAGTAAATGCTTTCTTTCACCCAAGAAAAAATTAATGTCCCCATTTGGAAAGATTTCACCCAATGGACATCAGTTTTATTTTCTCCAGTGTAGTTAATGAAAGGGGCAGCCTCATCCATACTTTGAACAAAAATAGTCAAATATTTTCAGCCAGTTCTGAAGCACCAGTTGAACCTACAGGGAAAACACTTTTCACTTTAAAGGTTGACTGGGATGGGATCAACACTCATAACCTTGGCCTCCTTAGCACAAGGCTCTAGTGAACCAAGATACTAAATAAAAATATAGCCATTGAGACACACCCAAGGCTCTCTACAATGAGACATTGTAAGAAAGTGACACTAGGACTCAAGATAGGAAAGTGCTGAGGCAAAGAACATTTACAAAACCTGGGGAGCTCCAAACACACAAAGCTTATATGGTTTTAATGTTTCGAACTAAAGCCACTTCAAACTACAAAATAGAATGGATGGGTTTAAAACCACAATCTCATTACTATATACAAAACAGGTCTTCTTCTGAACATTACCTCTGGGAGTCTTACTGATTGCCTCAGGAGTGCTCTGCAATGATGAATGACAGAAACGAAAAGCTTTTTTTTTTTTTTTTTTTTTCTGACTTAAAATGTCACTCAGATGATCTATTTCTGCCACCAGGGTTATGGTTACCTCTCCAAAAACCAAACTGATGAATATGTCATTTTACAAGAGCTATCCAATAACCATCAGATGGTCAACTCAGAGTTTTCACTCATACTAACCTGGTTCAAGCCAAAGTTTTAAAGGAAAACAACCTTAAACCGTCAAATACTGCCCGAGACCATAAAATGAATGAGATACGGAATAGAGGTAATGTATCATGGAATTACTGAATTAATTACAGAGCTTTTACATCATATTGCCCTGAGAAATTATTTGTTAATGACCTACAAAAATGTGAAAGAGTGATATTTATTCACATATATATGAAACATTTAGGTAATAAAAAAATATGTACTTAATTTGGAATTTGGATTTTTAATTCTCTACATGTTCCTAAATATACATAACATTTCACATTTAACTATGAAATTGTGGTGACTTTCAACTTTGTAACATGTCTACATTTTTTCAACTTCAACAGATTTTATTACACGAAATTCTGCAGTATGTAATTCAGAGTTCAAAATGAATAAAAATGTCTAAGTCTTCCTTTCATATGAATTAGGACCAACTCCGTATAGACTGTACAAAACACAGCCAACCATTTCAATGATGTGATTAACATGAGATTATCAACTCAACAAGAATGAATTTCTATTTCGCTTCCTCCTACCCTTTTGCCCACATAAGCAAACATGTTCTCCTTCTAAAACTACCATTCTGTCCACCTCATTTTCCCTCTTTATGGACCCAGAAATCATGCTACCAACTGAGGACTTCTGAATACAAAATGCTTTCTGTGCTGGTCAAGAAAAAGAGGTTGAAAAAAGTAAAACAAACAAAACAACAAAGAACACTATGACTATGCCACAGAATTCTGCAACCCCAATGTCTTAATCAACTCCTATCATCTCTTTTCATACTCATTTCTTTTTCCTTAGAGACAGACTATACATGATGGTGGGGTTCCCCAATATACTTTTAACTGTGAGGAAAATGCCAGCAGTACCATGAAACTTCAGTAGCTGGAGGATTCTGTGATCAAAGATGGCTAAACCCTAAATGTTAACCCCCAAGAAAAAGAAAACACACACACCTATGAAAAAGGTTAAGTATATGTTTCACTACATAGATCATGTGAAAATCATCTCCTATCCTCACCTCCATCTCACTTGGGAACACAGAAGGCACAAAAGATTCTGCCCTGGATCTAGGCAGCCCTAAATACTGAAGACTCCAGGAAGAGAAATATTCAACAGTAATCAACTTTGACACTATTCATTAATCCTTATGTGGGGTGCCTGGGTGGCTCAGCTGGTTGAGCGTCTGACTGCTGATTTCAGGTCAGGTCATGATCTCACAGTTGTGAGATGGGGCCCCCGTACTGGCCTCCATGCTGGGTGTGGAGCCCGCTTCAGATTCTTTCCCTCTCCCTCTGTCCCTCCCCTGCTCATGCTTCCTCTCTCAATAAACAAACAAACAAACAAACAAACATTGATCTTTATGTGGATGACTCTTAATCCTCAACCTGGAACTTGTTCCTATGTTCCAGATCCTTGCATCCCAATAGTCAGCTGTACACTGCAACTTGGGTGTCTATAGGAGTAAACCAAAATTATTTATTACTTTTGCTGTCCTGTTTCCTGTGTTTCCAGTTTCACCCTTCCTCACTATAATCATCCAACTGGTCATCCAGTCCTGTGGATTCCATCTCCCTTCAAGCTCACTGCCACCAACTTGGCAGTCGTATCGCCACTATCTCTGGCCTGGAAGCCTGGCCTTTCCTTGTCCCATTCCACTTCCTCCTCCACTGCCAGGAATCTTTCCAATGGGCAAATGGGATCTAATCACTCACTGCCCTAGGTAAAACCCTTCATCAGCACCTCCCTCCAGGGGAGTAAATTTCAGGCCTCTGGCACCCTAATATAATTTCTTCAGGTCTCATTGCCAGGGTTCTGTGCCTGGAATATTCTCCACCATTCGCTGGCTCCTCTCTCAGCCACCAACCTGGTTTACTTCCCCGATAACTCACTTTCTGTCACATGGCCACGGGATGCTCTCAAAACTGTTTTGTATTCCCGCACTCCCCACCCTCCTGAGGGCTAAGAGAGGTAGACACAGAGGCACAATCACACACAATGTAGCAAGTTCCTGTTAATCTTTGTGTCTTCTTCACCCACTCCCACCACATTCCCCATGAAACTGCAAGCTTTCAAAATGGCAGGAACCATCTGTCTCCTTCACCACGGCCTTCTCAACACACTGCCCAACATAGGGAAGGTGTTCAGCTAATAGTTACTGAATTCATGAACAAACAGGTGCAGACAATGGTAGGGCAGAGTGTACCAAACTCCACTTCCCAAGCCTCATCCCCCAAATGAAATCTCCCCTGCTTTAGGGAGAGCTTCTTAAACTTGGAGGTAGCCATAAGAGATGATCCCCTAAGGGGTGGCTTCTGGGAAATAAGGATGTTTCTTATCTGAAGTGCTTAACACAGACTAGGAGCCAAACAACTCTTTCATCCAAGTCTCTACTCGTTGACAAATGGCAAACCGCTTTGAGACTGAAAACTCTCATGAGGAAGAAACTTACCATTCTTACAGAATGCACAGTTTTACCACTTTTAATTCTGACAGGTAGTTTTCATGCAGATTGACCTAAAGAAAACTAGAAAGAAACTCCCCCATCTTTCATGCAGTTTCATGGGTAGAGGCAATGACACATCTTGGCACCATGTCTAAGTTTCCAACCCTAAATGGAGAACCAAGAGGTCCCATTAGCCCCTCCAGATGATTATAATACATTGACATTCACCTGTGCGTGTGCACAGGGATATGGAACCCAGCCAGAGTTCACTTTGCTTTTGTGGCACAGTTAGGACTCTAAAGAGAATAAAACACTTATGCATGAGCTACTGGTCAGGACAGATATATTTTACTTTGTTTTTGTAGTAACTATGTATTTTGATGAGTTCTGTGCTACAGATAAATGTGAACAGTAGGCAAACCATTTATCTTAGTACAACATTAAAGTAAAAAACTGCCGTCTCTATGCTAATTATCTGAATTATATCATTAAATATGCGGGTAATAAATATACTTATACATCTCAAGTAATAACTCTGACAATTTATAATAATTACATAAACATTCCTTCCTGATGAAGATAACTTTTAATAATTGTATGTAAAAACATTAAAATAGAATATATTATAGTTATTCTACCTCCCATATTTAACGTGATATATTTGGACTTACACAAATAAAGGTAACTGGCTACTTTAAACCTGATTTTTTTTTTCACAGACAGCTTCATTTTCTTTTAACTTTTTTTTTTTTTTAACATGTATTTATTATTGAGAGACAGAGAGAGACAGAGCATGAACATGGGAGGGGCAGGGAAAGGGGGAGACACAGACTTTGAAGCAGGATCCAGGGTCTGAGATGTCAGCACAGAGCCGTGCGCGGGGCTCGAACCCACACCACAAACTGTGAGATCATGACCTGAGCCGAAGTTGGAGGCTCAACGGAATGAGCCACCCAGACAACCCCCAGGGAGCTTCATTTTCATTTGCATTCAGAATTAAAATATAAGATGAGGGGCACCTTGGTGGCTCAGTCAGGTAAGCATCTGACTCTGGATTTCAGCTCAGGTCATGGTCTCACGGTGTGTGGGATCAAGCCCCATGTTAGGCTCTGTCCTGACAGTGCGGGGCCTGCTTGGGATTCTCTCTCTTCTCCCTCTTGCTCTCTATCCTTCCCCTGCTCATGCTGTTTCTAGCTCTCTCTAAATAAATAAATAAATAAACTTTAAAAAGTTAAAAAAAAAAAAAGAATTAAACTATAAGATGAAGCCCAAAGACAAGGAGACAAGGAGACCTTGCCATCCACATCTATGTCAGTTCCGTGGGTCACTAAAAAAATGATGGATTGTTTTTTCATCTCTTCTGAATAGGATTCCATGGTCTCAAGTATTACAGAAGGAAAAAAAAAAATGTGCCTAAAGGGCTATGATTTACAATGATTCTGTTTCATACTGATGAACATAAATGACCATGATAGAAAATTGCATGCAAACTCTAGAAGAGGCAAGAAGAGATACTGATCCATAGTAGCAACTAAGGGAGGAAAACCTGCTTACAGCCTATGCATCAAGCTTCTATCAAATTTGGTAGAGGGTCTTCCAACCTGAAAATGATTCTACGTTTACAAAGCCTTCTTACAGTCACATGAATTACCTTTCCTAAGGAGATGGACAAGTCAAATCACAGGTCTCTTAGGCTAAAAGTCTGTATCTAGATTTACATGGAGGCATTTATACGACAACTGCAAAGCCAAACAAGAACCTGCCTCTCCATCAGAAGCTACTATCCTGAGACGGTGTTTTAACAGTCAAATGGCATGACATTTAAGAGCATTCATAATTCTCTCTCTTCCAAAAGACTTTTCTTGAAAATGCAAAGTCGAAGGAGGTAGGCAGGAAATGTGAAACAATGGCTTCCATTCTCTGAAAGGATTAGGATAAACTCAGCTTGCTACCCCTCTTGTTTGGAACATACTCAGACCTCTGTCATTAAAACACAAACTCTAGCAAAGAAGACAGACTTTAAGACTAGCAAATGAGAAGTGCTTTGTTGATATTATTCCTTAACTTCTTTTTATTTCAAAGACCTCATTTTCCAGTTGGGCAACCTAATTCAAGCCGGGTCAGTAGGGAGGTGTGGCTGGCTCATGGTTTCTGCATGTTCATGGCCCTCATTCATTAGGGGAGCACATGTGGTTATGACAAAGAGGTCATGCTGCTCTGATGGCAAGATGCTGAGGGACACAGACTCCTCCAATGTAAGGACACAACTTACTACACAAGGAGCAGGGGACAGGTTCACATTCCCACAAGTCCTGGCTGTTGGGTCCTTCCAAAGGCAAACAGTCAAGGTAACAAGAGCCTCTACCATGCTCATGTGGCTGTGGTTCGTTCTAATACACTCTTGCTTCACTAGCAACAGGCTCAGGAAGTGATGAAAAACCAGCACATTTTTCACTGCTTACTTCCTAGCCAGGTGAATCATATATACACATACCCACAAATATATGATATATCACATACACACATATACACAGATACATCATATATCATATCATATATTATGGAATATATAACACAGAACACTCATAAATTCTTTAGAACATCTGTTGAGCCCTCCTACTCACTAGAATCGTCAATTTCCATACTGGGCATTTTTTTTTTTTTAAGGTTTATTTATTTTGAGAGAGAAAGAGAGAGAGAACGCACACTTGTAAGAGCAGGACCGGCACCCAGAGAGAAAGAGGGAGGGAATCCCAAGCAGGCTCCACACGGTCAGCGCCAAGAGCCAAATGTGTGGCTCAGACTCAAGAACAGTGAGATCATGATCTGAGCCGAATCTGAGTCGGATACTTAACCGACTGAGCCACTCAGGCACCCCAGGACAGGGCATTTTTAATTGAACATGGCCCTAGCTCTATTCAGCTTAGCCCCTACAAACTTTATATGCCATCTACAAGGTGGCATTTAGGTGATTCTATAGCTGTTCATTAACAGCATACTTGTACCAAAAGGGAGAGAGATACTGCTACTTATTGTTGGGAATTTATGAGCTAGTCAAACATTAAATGAGGGAGAGCAAAATATCCAACTCAAAAAAAGCTATGGTTACCCAGTGTCACAGCACAGAGATCCAATCTTATTTTGCACACAAATCAGATCAAATGAAGATGGAAATGCATAAAACATTACACAAAACGTTTCAAACCTTGATAAAAGCAGGCCTTGGAATGCGCATTAACAGCAATTTGCCTTTAGTAATGTTTCATATTTGAACATTTAGTATGTGGTGAGCGGGGAGGTGGGGGGAAGCAAATAAAACTCATCTAAATGTTTTCTTCAAGTACTGATAACAATATAGCCAAGGTTCAGAGCAATTATAAAACTCCAGGAGTTCTTTGTCACTGTAACAGTGTCTTTTATCCTATCCCTTGCCCCTGCTGCCTCCCTCCCTCCATTTCCTAAGTTCCATGGAGGGGATATTCATTCTTGTAGAAGCTTTTCACCCTAAAGCATATGCAGTGTTCCTTCCAGACTTAAAAGCGGCGATATTATACACTCCTTCTATTTCTTTTGCTAGGGAAAATGTGGAACACCCAGACTGCCAATCTAGTAATAACACACCATGCAATGGGAGAGTCACAAACTTGGAAGGAGCCTCAAGTAGACATAAAAGCTACTTGGCATTATATATCAAGATTCATAAATATGTGCACGTCATTTTGGCTTAGAAATCTCTATTCTGGGAATTTATCCTAGGGAAATAGTTCCAAAAGACAGAAAAGCCTATATGCATGAATATGCTCACTGTGGAGTGCTTTCATTCAATAAACCTCGATCAACTGTCTATGATGTGCCAGGTACCACGCTGGCATAAACTCTCTGCCTCAAGACATTTACTATCAGCTGGGAATTCAGATAAGTGTACCCAGAATTATAACATGTTGGGATAAAAGCTAACAGGGCTGTAGAGAAGCACTAGAAACACTGACATGTGTTGGAAAGAAGAGCAAAGAGAGGCAAGAAGGACTTTACAGAATTTTGGGTAATGCTCTTAACATCTCTTCACGTTATTTTTTTTTTTTTTTAGAGACATAGATAATGTTAAAATACGGGGGGGAAAATCCCTTCATTATTCCGAAAAAGACTTTTCTTAATACACTTTAAAAATAAAAAATAACAAACATGCATAATTGCCCTTAACAGCTCTCAGATGTGCCCCCCCCAACCCCGCCATGTTTCTCTCTACCATGTGTGGGAGTTGGCATGTACCCATCAATCATGAAATCCTCATTGGGCACATTCTACCAGTCTTTTCCCCATCTTAGTTTTCTACTAGACACCAGGGCGTCCCTAATCAAAATTGCTGAGAACTCCAAGTTCATTTTGCTTAAATACAAAACAAAATAAACCAACAACAAAAAAGTCTAATCGCTCCTTTGAGAACTTCCTCTTTTCAATGGCTCAGAGTGAGGTCAGTCGGAAAACTCTTGCTTTAGGGTTTCAGGAGGTCCTGCGCTAAACATGGTTATTTATAATTTGTAGCAATTTTTGATTGTTTTTAGAAGTGAAAAAAATTCCAGTTTTAGGGGTTTTACTGGGAAGGTTTTGAAGAAGTATACATTGGGCACTCCTAGTAAGAGAGTAAGAAATACTAAACAGAGACATGTTGCCATGTACATGCCTGTATTTATTTACTCTTAGATTAGAGGAATTTCTATTCCTGCAACATGCTCAATACCCAATTCAAGTCCAGACAGGCTATATAACAGGGTGTGTGAGTTGTGTCGATACCTCTCTCAGCGTGTTCTGTCCTGTGTCACGGCTTGAGACTTTGGCCATACTACAGAGGTGGAGAGGGGCTTTGGAAGGAATGTTATTTGAGAAGGCCACACCGGAACTATCTTTCTTTACAGAGCGCCTAAAGAGAAAGAAGGAACTTGAAACAATAACGGGAAGACTAAAGGTATGGGAGGGTTAACATGGACGGAGTGCCTACAAGCGCTAGCCCCTGCCGGAGGTTCTGGGTGGGCAAAATCCTCCATACAGGACCAGAGTACACATTTTTCAGCTTTGCAGGCCAGAGTCTCATGTTACAACTACTGGATTCTGCTACTGTAGCACCAGCAGCCATAGTTAATACCTAAATGAACTGATGTGGCTGAGTTGTAATACAGCTTTATGTGCAAAGACAGGCAGTGGGCCAGACTGGGCCTGTAGGCTGTAGTTTGTCTACAGAGCCCTGACCTAAGTGCTTCATAATTCACTTTATATGAGGCACAAAAAGTGTGATTATTTTTCCTAGTTAAGGATGAGGAAACCATGTATCCAAAGCAAGGTGACCTGCCTGCTACACATCCAGATGTTACAGTCAGAATTCCAACCAAGGTATGTCTAAAGCCAAAGTGTAAATTGTTTCCATGTGAAAAGTTCTCTTAGGTTGAAAACAGGTAAGGAAGTCAATGTGAAAGAAAAAAAAAAGACGAGTCTAAATCCTTGCTCTAGCTTAACATTAATCGATCTATGCCTACCTATGACACATTATGGCAGACATCATCAATGCTGGTAAAACAGGGATGTAGGTGAAGCACTCCTCCCAAAAGAAGCTTCTGAAATATTCAATACCGAACGTCTTTATACCAGAAGGGAAAAGGAACCCAATTCTGTATTATAATGTGTCAGATGATCACAAAGCTATACTGTAGTCACTCTCCTAGAACTGTAACACTCCCAGAGAGAACTCTGTAAAACACTACCAGTGATACTCATATATTTCCTAATTCATTCATTTCATGCCCAGACAGCACACTATAAAAGTGCTTAAAAAAAAAAAAAAAAAAAAAAAGGATGTGGTGTTTGGCCTTCAGGAACTTTTACAGAGTTGGAGGCAATACACAGACACTAAACAGTTAAGCATCACCTGCTGATCTGAAAAGCCACTTGAGTATGTAAAGAAAATTTAAGAGTGATGCATACAGTTTAGCGCCTGGGAATCAAGGAAGAGGCAAAAACAATGTGCTCACTCCTGCTTCCACTTGAACCTTCTTCAAAGTTCTTGCTCTTTTAATGCCTCCTGAGAAGGTGAAGGTTCTGTTTTCACCACAGGTGTCCAAGTTTAGAACCTGAAGACCAGGATCCAAGACCATCCAGGTTCCAACTTGCTGACCAGCTTCAAAGTTTTGTACCTGAACGTCAGTTTTGTCATCTTACAATAATGGGGTCTGACCACATGTTTCTTAAAGCCTTTTCCAAGTGACACCTTCCCTGAATGAGTTTTTCAACACAATTCTGTAGGCCCAACAATCAAAAAAAGGAAATAATAACCTGGATGAAACTCAGATGGCCACATGTCTTAATCCATGACATAGGCCTCTTTAAATTCTCACAGTAAGAAAAAGTTTCAATTATTAAAACTATCTCCCTTAAAAAGCAAAAGTAGCACTTAGAGAGTTGCACAATTATTTCTGAAAATTAAATGATGATTTTCCCCAAAGGACAGAGGGGAAAGGAAGATGTGGAACAGATGGATTCATTGTTCCCCTATGGAGAAAAAACATTTCTACACCTTGCAAAAATATATTAATTGGCCTGCCATCTGGTGAGCCTGCTCACATCCATAAGGGATAAAGTTTAGATCTTGAGGTTTAACATTTAAGCCTGTGGGGAGATGGTAATTGGAATCTTTCGGAGTTAGCATTAGTATTTTTAAAGGGAACATTTCAAGAGAGGTCTGAATACAAGTGGAGAAAAACAGGACCTAAAATGTGAGACCATCTAAGGTGACATCACTGGTGTCAGTGGCCTGGGCCTCACTCTGCACACCAGGGAGCTGGCCATGGACACTCCCACGTATGGTAAGGCTGTGCCTTGGCTCAGGGGCTTTCAGACCATGGTTTTCATGCTTCCACACAACTTCATAGATAATTCCTATGTACCTTCTTGTACATTAGAGGTATTTTTCAAATTTTCTGGATATTATACCACTGTAAAGCTGGCTATTTATTTACTTATTTTAACGTTTATTTATTTTTGAGACAGAGAGAGACAGAGCATGAACGGGGGAGGGGCAGAGAGAGAGAGAGACACAGAATCGGAAGTAGGCTCCAGGCTCTGAGCCATCAGCCCAGAGCCCGACGCGGGGCTCAAACTCAAAGACCGCGAGATCGTGACCTGAGATGAAGTCGGACGCTCAACCGACTGAGACACCCAGGCACCCCAAAGCTGGCTATTTAAAAGAATGTCTTTAAGGGAAAAAAATCAGCTCATAAAAGAGGAGATACAAAATACGAATTTTGTGGTATATACACGTGCACTCGGAAAAGAAAACTTGGAATGATAACTGCATATTTTTAATACTGGGAATGTTTGAGTACTAGAATCTGGGGAAATTTTTTGACTCTACAGTTGTTGGTATTTTCTCCATTCTCTGTCGTCAGCATGCATTATGTTCACGTTTCACCTTAAAAGCTATCTACATTCCACTGAGACTAAAATTGTTCTTTAGTTAAGTGTGCCTGGGTGGCTCAGTTGGTTAGCTGTCTGACTTCAGCTCAGGTCACGATCATGTGGTCCAGGAGTTTGAGCCCTGCGTTGGGCTCTGTGCTGACAGCTCGGAGCCTAGATTCTGCATTGGATTCTGTGTCTCCCTCTCTCTCTGCCCCTCTCCTGCTCACACCAGTCTGTCTCTCTCTCTCAAAAATTAAAAATACTGGTAAGAAGCAATAAATTATTTTACAAAGCAATTAAAGTATCTTGAGTTTACCTTTTATAAAATGTATGTTTTGTTTTGCTGTCACTTGCAGTGAAAAACTCCAAGATTCCTTTTGGATGTCTGTATTTATTTTCCAACATTCATAATTTATGTCTTAAACTATATACCTTCCACCTCATGGCCCAATAAACACCTCCAGATTGTTTTAAACAAATCTGACCAGCAGGAAATAGTTAATCTGATTCCTTACAACTTCTTCACCTTTGTAGGATCAAGGTGCTATTATACATTAATCATGTACCACGATTTCGGCAGTTTATGCTTTCCTCTCAGGGATCTCATGATGCATTTTCCTGGTACCTCCTGAATATTATTAACCAAGTCATCAAACTCTGTGTTAATCATCTTCCTCAACAAAATGATTTTTGAAAAGGGTGACACAATGTAACACTGTATCTTGGCTGGGATCCTAGAATAGAAAAAGGACATCAGGGAAAAAAGAACCTATAGTCTTAATAAAATATGGAAACTAAGTTTTTAAAAAGGGAAGGAAGGGGTGAGAAAAACAAAACACCTTATTCTAATCCAATATGAGCAGTATCAAACAATTAAAGAACACCTACAACTTTTTGAGGGTATGGAAAAGTGTGGTGGTGGTCATAGGACTGTGTCTGTCAAAATTCATGGAACCGCAAACCTGAAAGGAATGGCTTTACTGTCTCTAAACTGGATCTGAATAAACCTAATTAAAACAAAACAAAACATACCTATCGCCCTGGACTTGCTCTAGAGCAAGTAAATATCAGCGGTCAACCTAGAGTCCCAAGCAATCTGGAGAAGGCCTAGGCCTGGGTTAGTGGCAGTGAAAACGAAGGTAAGGAAAATGTTAAAAAGCATCTGAAGGGAATACTTGCTTCTTCCACTCCCTCCTCAGGAAGGGGCAGCCGTTCCCTCAAATACAGCTCAGATATTGTACCAGTAAGAGCCACAAGATGGCCAGTGAAGGATTTCTGTTGTTTAGAGAATCCCGGATACAGTATTTGTGCCTTTTGCATGTTACAGATTCCTTATTCTATTTTTTTATAATTGTTTTATGCAGAGCAAAGCAGTTACTTCTTAGTTCTTTAAATACAATGACTTTCCCAAGGAAAAGATGTATTTAAGTGAGTGCCTTCCATTCATCTCCCCCCTCTTTTTTTTTTTTTTAAAAAAAAGGTAGTTAGCACCAGCATATTCAAAACCAATTATTAGATTGTTAAAAAGTGAGGAAGAAGCCTGTAAGCAATTCATCTCTAAAATACCAACTGATCTTTTTTTGTTTTTTGGCATTCAAACTGTATTGTCAACTTGTGTCCTTAGAGGAAATGAACTGTATGTACACTATTACAAGATCAGCAAGGATTGTGAAATGTGTTCCTAATACATACATTCATGTGAACGCACAGGATTTTATAATATTTAGAGAGAAATCTCAGAAAAGTGAGCTTGGGGACAGCCGTGTTACTCATTCAAAAGGCCTCTGAGATAGCAGCCGTTGGGAGCTATACCATAAGTAAAACCTCAATTTTACCAACCCACTCAAATACCAGTATAGACTGATACTTTAAGATGAGGAAAGCACAGGAGAATACATACACAGTTTCCATTAATGGGAGAGGGAATCAGCAAGCGGCATTTTAACACAAAGCAAAACCTACCTCTATTTTTCACTCTCTTCCCTCAGACAGCAAGCAGGTGGCATTTCTATTGCAACGATGAAAATTATCAGGGCTCTGTATTCCCACACCTATCTTCAAATTGCCAGGTGGATTCTGTACCATAAAACCTGAGATGCTAGAATCTTACTTTACAATTATCATTTTCAATAATTAGAATGTTGCTGGAGTTATACTCCATTGGAGACAGAAGAAGACAGTTAAATTTCTATCCAGATTAACCTCTTACTACTGGCAAGATTCAGGCAGTTAATTGATTTTGTTAAGCCCCCATTTTTTCTTCTGTAAAATAGATATTACAGATAGGGTGAAACTGAGGTGACAAACTTCCTCAACACATGTTCCGCCTCTTTGTCTTGCTTTGCTGATGTTGGTACATCTCCTACCGGTTATTAGATGCCGCTGTAATTACCTGGTTACACTGCTTTCTAACCCACCAGAAGGAAGGATCGTGCCACATGCATCTGTTTCCCAGGTGGTAACCACAGCCCTCATCATATAAAAGGTACTCAACAAATATGTGGTACGTACGTGAGTAAATGAGGCAATGCGATGATTCCACAGACCCTGTCCACAGAAGTCAAATGTAGTCAAACTAGGCTATGAGGTTATCAGGATTCAGAAGGTGATTCAGGCTACCCACGAGCCACAAAGCAGGAAAAGGCTCACACAGAGATGCATAAATCATAAATAACCCCTCCAAATATTTTTAAATATAAACAACATCCCATGTTTCAGAGGTTAATCCCCCAGCTCTGAGCTTTGGGCCCAGTTTCTAATCATTTGACTCCTCTTTTGTACTACATTAACCAAAGAAAATAAATTGAAAGAGGAGCTGCACGGCCTTGAGTATCAGGGGCCTATCCCGTCCCAATCAAACCCCTGAGACATCCTAAAGAACCCAGTCTACGAAGAAGGAAAAACACAACAAAGAAGACAAAACTGAAATCACGTTAGCCTAACAGGCCTTAACATAGAGTTCAAGATATATACCCACCTGGAGCTTCCCAACAAAGTCCATAAATGTTGGGCCATGAATCCCCTCCAAACATGTTAGTTTCTTATTAAATAGATCTGAAATCAAACCTGTTAAGTGGCCGAAGAAAGAGCGACAGGCCACTGCCTGTGGGACACACCTAAAAGAATGGAAGAGCTGAAAAGCAAGCCTGAGTTTCTTCAGCTCTGGGCCGGGCATGCCACTCACACGGGAACTAGAAAACTGGCTCAAACTGAAAACGATAATCTTTCTGGAACAACAGGTCATGACGAGCTTCCTTAATGCCAAAATAAGTGTTTAGAGGGGACTTCTACTAACCGAAAGAAAGTGTAAATGGCTTACATATTTACTCTGGCTTGAATACAACATTTCTGAATATGCCTATCAGTGCCAAGAGTCAGAACCCTTTTCCTCATGGACCTTAAACCTGGAACCCATTCCATGGAATCTATTTCCTAGGAATGACATCAAAAGCCTGTATCACATTAATATCCAAACAGCTCAATTATCTGTACCTTCTGACTCCCCAAATCACCCTAGGCCTGGTATAAGAAGACAGACTAATTTTAAAGTCCTTAAAAGGTAAGGCAAACCACAACCTCTAATATTTAAAGAGCTTCTTTTAAGAAGCCATCAAATGATTTATAATCAATCACAATTTCAAAGAAAACAGAAGTCTATGTACCTAGAAGGCATCTTGGCAATGAGGAAGCTGGTAAAATGAACTCAAAACCACTAAGATCTAAGAAGTGTTCTGAAGACAGAATTCTTGAGCCTGGATTCCTGTTAAGAAGGCTTATACAAACCACTATTAATTTCTCACCTTAAAAATCCTAGAGTTGCAAGGCTAACTTATCTGAAATTAATGAAAGAGAAGACAACTATTGAAAAAGAATGCTATAGGGGCACCTGGGTGGCTCAGTCAGTTGGGCGGCTGACTTTAGCTCAGGTCATGATCTCGTGGTCTGTGGGTTCGAGCCCCGCGTCTGGCTCTGTGCTGACAGCTCAGAGCCTGGAGCCTGCTTCCAATTCTCTGCCTCCCTCTCTCTCTGCCCCTCCTCTGCTTGCTCTCTGTCTGTCTCTCTCTCTCAAATAAAAAAAGAAAAGAAAATTAAAAAGAAAAAAAGAAAAAGAATGCTATATACAAATTTTATAGGTCACAGTGAAAATATTGGCAATAATTATCCCTTATTAACTCTCTGGTCCAAACATCTAACCCCAAATATCCAATACTAAAACATATAGAAAATTATAATTTGTAAGCATAGAAGCTCATTTTGGTGAATCTACCATAAGAACTATGACTTAAAACACCCCTGAATTACCCCTTCCTCTGAGTTCTGCTATTGATCCCTGAGGCCATTTGAGATCTAACATAAAAACTTCCTTTGCTTAAGAATGTATCAGAATGGTTAAAATTAACAATACAAGAAACAAAAGGTATTGGTGAGGATGCAGAGAAAGGGGAACCCTCACACTGCTGGTGGGAATGCAAACTGGCATAGCCACTCTGGAACACAGTATATAGGTTCCTCAAAAGGTTAAAAATAGAACTATCCTACAATTACACTACTAGGTATTTACCCAAAGTGTACAAAAATATGGATTCGAAGGGGTACATGCACCCCGAAATTTATAGCAACATTATCAACAGCCAAACTATGGAAAGAGCCCATATGGGCTCTTGACTGATGAATGGATAAAGAAGATGTGGTGAGGGGTGCCTGGGTGATTCATTTGGTTTGAGCATCTGACTTTAGCTCAGATCAGGATCTCACAGTAAGTGGGTTTGAGCCCCAGTGCACAGCCTGCTTGGGATTCTCTCTCTGCCCCTCCCAGCTCACGTGCACGCTCTCTCTCTCTCAAAATAAATAATAAACTTAAAAAAAAAAGATGTGGTGTATATATACAATGGAATATTAGTCAAGCGTCAAAAAGAATGAAATCGTGCCATTTGGAACGATGGAGATAGACCCTGTTAAGTGAAATAAGTCATTCAGAGAAAGACGAAATACCAAAAGATTTCACTCATGTGGAATTTAAGAAACAAAACATATGAACAGATGGGACAGGGGAGAAAGAGAGGGACCCAAGCCTTAAGAGACTCTTAAAGACAGAGAACAAATTGAGGGTTGATGGAGAGAGGTAGGTGGGGGATGGGCTAGATGGATGATGGGTACCAAGAAGGGCACTTACTGTGATGAGCACTAGGTGATGTATGTAAGGGATGAATCACTGAATTCTACTCCTGAGACCAATATTGCACTGTTTGTAAACTAACTAGAATTTAAAAAAATTTGAGAAGAAAAAAACAATGTATCTTTTATGGAAAATGCAAATTCATCATTATCCATTCAAACTGTCAAATTAGGTGAGTGTGCCTATCAGCTGTTTTGCCACCTGTGTGTCCTTTTGGAGAGGTTGAGCAAGCATAGGCTAATTTTACAATGAACCATTTTTTGGATTAGCAAATATTTGTGTTTATTTGGATGCGTACTCAAATAGAGAACACCAAGTGGATAAAATTACTCTTTAGGTGGGGAAAAAAAAAATCTATCTGACATGGCTTCAGTATCTCTAGAGCTCAGTGTCTAACAGAGATAATCTACTTGGAAAAGTCTGATTGTGTATCAAAAGTCGTGAGATCAGCCAAATGTAAGTAGTATTTTTACAGGAATTTTATCTCAAGTTTCAAGATCAACAAACCATTCCAAATCAACCGTAAGAAATAACATTACATAATAGTCACTTAATGGCTATTGTTTTACAGTAACAAAGGTTTCATTTACCCTATTTCCTAGACTACTTTATTCACCAGGCAGTTTCTCCCATGACAAACATACCTCTTCCTCTTAACCCCTCCATGTATATGTAAAAATAGAACATTTAATACTTATGATTTCTAATTTAAAGATATCCATCATCTAGCATTTGAAAAGCTATGCATGTTAAAGGGACATAGGTGATTTTTATGCAAGCTATGGATTCAGTGATTTTCTTCAAATTTAGCAGCCAATCAGTATGGCAGTGGCTGGATAATAGTCTAATAGTGACTCAAGAAAGAAATGCGCTAAGGTCAAAGTCAGGGTCCTGAGACACCGACATGCACTGTAATGTTTAAAATTAGAATAAACCATAGTAAAGACAGCTTTAGGAAATACTCCTATGGCAAAATGACCCTGGTGAATCCATCAGTTTTCTTCTCTTTCTGATTCTATGACCCTAGGAGACCTCAGCAAGGGTCATCAGTTCCTCATTCGCTCCGCCCAGGTGATTCACTCAGAAACTAATATGCTATCTCCAAAAGATATCTGCAGTTTGAAATGCCACATCACGCTAGAAAGTTTCCAGGGACACGAAGCTGGTTCTTACCTTTAAGAGCTAAAAGCTTACTTGAGAACTTCACAACACAAATGGTAGGTGGCCGAGCATACGCCACGATCTGGATTTTGCCTATATATTGCCTACAATTAGTTTCCTAAGGGATCCCACACTGTAACACAATCTGAGCCACTGACAAATCTAAGAACACCAAGTCAGTGGAATGTAGCAAGTGTCAGGGTTCTGTAACAACCCAAGCAATGTGAAGCTTAAGAGATAAACATTAATGGCTGTCTAATCTCCTTACCAGTTTGTTTATACCTTCAAATGCTGCTCAGGCCTTATAAATAAATAAGTAAGTAAGTAAAAACCAAAAGCACCATATGATGTTTCAGTCTGATTCTGGCATAACTACCTTCTCTAATAAGCATGTCCAATGGCCATTAATGTCGTTAAACCTCCTGCAGATCTTCTTGTTCTATTAATGAGGTTTCGGGTCAACATTTTCAGAATTTACAAACAACTTTCCTGATTACCAGGACAGAGGAAAAGAAAATAAAGTACCAGAACTTAAGTGTTAATGACCATGGGAACTTCTAGAGATCTTTCAAGTTACACAATGTCCCACGTACCACAAAAACCCAGTTTGCTATTATATACTCAAGACTTCCACTGATAGAGATTGCGCCTCTAATAAGTGGATTTATACACACCCCGTGCCCACTTTCATCCAGGTAGCCCCAGGACTATTTTAATATCTTGGCTCTACCACTTAACTTTCAAAGGGATTACTCAGTTACCATGACGTCACTCCCAAATGACTAGGTTACATGTAGTAAAGACAGCTCAGATTAAAATAGCTTGTGCATGCTCACACACACACGATGGGTGTGTATGGGGGTGAGGTGGGGACTCGGGACTTCCAGTCTTAATCTCCCGGAGAAATCAGCCTCTTTCCAGTCTCCCAAATTATGCAGGAGTCCTATTCCAAGTTTTCTCCTCTAGGACCCATTTCCACATAGGGACTGAAGTTACTTCCTAACCCCAGCACCTCTCCGTTCTTAGCCCAGAAGGCAGATACTCTCCATCTTGAGGTGTACGACTCTCTTGTTTTAAAGACATCACCCAGGCTTCTGGTAACAGTATCTAAGTGTAAAGAGAACCAAGCAAAGCCATAAAAGCATATAATGTTCTACCCTGTCACTGTGAACTTGGTGATATACTCCTCCCAGTGCTGACAAGTTCTAGCAATGAATAGCCCATGCCTGCCCAAGGAGCACAGACTCTATATTATAATGGTTTATTTTTAAAGAACTAATTTTTAAATCCTCCTTTTGCACTCTCTCTCACACACACACACACACACACACACACACACACACCCATCTCATTTCTTTCCTCCTCTCTTCTTTATCCTTCCCTCTCAACCCCCAAAGACCTTCCTATTCAAGGAGCAAAACAGTCTGCAATCTCCTATTGAAAGCTTCACACTAGAGAATAAAAGCGTTATTTTCAACATGTGCATATTCCTGCTCACGTCCTTTGTACGTGGTAAACTTTACTAGAGTACAGGACACACAGACTGCTGTGGCGTGGGGCGGCCAGGATCTCCCCAGGTACCACTGGGACAGCTGCTGGCTGTTCCTGGTCTGGGGACTTGGCTTTCTGCTCTTCCCTAAGGGGATGCCTTATTAGGTTGGGGGAGGAGGATCCACCGAGGGAGGGTCTCAAGGAATGCTACCAAAGTGAGAGCTAACCCTGAGGGGCAGACCAAAGGGTGAGTCCTGCAGTGACAGGCAGTCCCATCCAGCAGGCAGAGAACACAGTCTGGAGCTTGAAGAAAGGAGAGGGATGAAAGGAAGCACTGATGAAACAGGCCTGGGCAGAGCTCCGAGTGGGAGGAAAGGGGTGCAGAGACTCGGGGAGGGGCCACGCCTGCAGGTCAGGCATGGAGAGGATGAGAGGAAGCCAGTGAGTGAACCAGGTTTCAGCCTCCAGAGGAACACACTTTGGGGAGAGTCAGAGCTCAAGCTCCGGAAAACACAAAGTGGTGGGGGCAGGGGGAGGGAGCTTCGGGCACTCAGAGCCTGTGATGTGAAGCAAGAGTGGTAAGTGACAGGTACTCATAAGGCTGTGGACAGAGCCTGAGCTTCCAGAGAGGTGGTGAAAAGGAAACTGTCATTGCCCATTTGGGCGATGAGGCAGACAATAAAATGAGCAACAGTGAGTAAGGGGATATGATTCAGGGAACAGAGCTGCCGGGCCGGCTGTGAATGTGCAGGAGCTGGGACACGATGATGTGTCACTGCTGTAGGTAGCTACCCGCAGAGAGTGGTTACCACCCATGGTCTGTGATTCCTCACTTGACTACTATTTCCTGGCTCCTGGGCCTCAGCCCCAGCCCCACCCCCACCCTGTCACTGCCTCTGCTCTTGGTGCTGAGGTCACCCATGCCTTCCCCATTGTCAGACACAATGCACATGTTCCTGCTGTCTCTCTGTGCAGTGACACTGCTGCCTGTCCTCCTCGCTGGAGCTCCATGAGAACACCCATGAGAACACTCCAGATTCTCCTCCAAGTCTCTGTACCTGTACCTATCTGAATCTCTGCCCACTCCTTAAATGGAGCAACCTTATTCTCCCACAGATTCATCTACTGTATTTTTCGGATGGCCCTAATGATGACTCTCAAGCTTATTATTTCTGGTCCAGCCTCCCTGGTGCCCTAAACCCACACCCCCAACGGCCTGTCTAGGGCTCTTTGTTTCCTGCCTCAGAGCCTTTGCCATTCCCAGATGCCAATCCCAAATGCTTCCCACCAATGGCTCCTTCACGGTTTTTAGGTCTCCTGTTCAGTTTTATCTACCTCCTCAAAAGACACTCCCTGACCACATGATCTAAAGCAGCCCCCCACACTGTTACTCTCTCTTCTCAGCACTTACTTATAAGCCTTTGGAACACTGATCACCATTGGACAATTGATTTATTTAGATGCTTGTTTATTTGCAAGGCCCAAGCACTCTGTCTTGTTCACCACTATAATCCTTGCCCAGCCCAAGATATTGGTGCTGTGAATATTGGCTGAGTGAAGGAAGGAACACTTCCTTACATTCAGCACATATTAGATGCTCAATAAATTAGATTAATCAGGCTTCTGGGGATCGAAGAGATGAGTACAAGTTCTTTGGTCTTCCCTTCCCCCACGCCTCTTTGTAAAGGTAGTTCCTTCATCTCCCAGGTCACAATCCCCAGGGCCACTATGCAACGTTTCCTGGTCTCTCAGAGTCGATGGTTCATCAATTTTTATCAACTTGATACCCTTTGTCTCTCTCAAAGTCATAATCTCACTGTATTCCTTCCTCACGCCTGCATAACCTTTTCGGTAGGCTACTGCAATGACTCATTCATTGGTTTCCAGGTCCCACCCTCCTCTCACAGACCTAAAATCCCCAAAGCTGCCAGATAGGCCTTCGTCCTTTTGGGTAAAGGCCAAGCAAGCTCCCACAAACAGCAAGTGCCTCAACTCTCATCCTTAGCCTGATCGCCCACTACTCATCCCCTTGTTGTAACGATGGAAACAATGTGAATACTGAGTATCTACTGAGAGTTTTTACACGCCAGTCATTGTGTTAGGCATTTTACTCATATGAGCATATTTTACTCCTTACAACAATCCTGTAAGTAATTTACCTGTCCCTGGTTTTAGATGGAGCAACTCTAGTCCAGTGAACTTGCCCAATCTCATTCAAACCCAGGTGAACTGGCTTTTATATCAACCCTCTTCACCACTGTGGTATACTGCATTGCCTCTGCAAACTTTATGCATCAACAATACTGAGTTATGCTTCTGGTTTTTTATGCTCCAGCAATATTGAGCTATGTATAGTCCCTTGAACTCTGTTGCTAAGGCCACTGTGCCTTCATACACACCATTTCTTTTGCCCTTTGGGATGGCCCTGTCCTTCGGTCTGATAAACAGAAGAAACCTATCCTTCAAAACCTCCCTGAGCTATTGTCTTTTCCATATGGCTTCTCCTTTGGCTCCTTGAGACCAAAGTCTCTCTTCCCCACTGGCCACTCCTATGGCTTATATGTACCTTATAAATACTTCTCTATTGCCCTGGTTTGCAATGATTCATTTGCATGTCCTCATTGAAGGCAATTCTATGACTCAGCTTTGGGCTGCAGTGCCCCGGCACACAATAGATGCTCAGTAAATGTGGATTTAATGGGACTTTCCATAAAAGGGGTGAGTACAAATTCACTAATACCCCACATGTCAGGACAAGACAGAAGTTTATTCTTCATACTCTTTAGAGACACATATTCATGACGAAAACAAAAAGAAAAACTCACCAAACACTACAGATGTTTCTGAAAGGAAGATGAAGCATACATAAAAATTCAATACATTCAGCAGTTAAAGATCCCTGAATGTACCTGCTGTTCGGAGCAACTGCTGAGTAATATGAATTCAGAAAAAAAATAAAATGAAAGAAAGAAAACATTAAAAAAAAACCATTTGCAACTACAAGGATGGAACCAGAGAGTATTATGCTAAGCGAAATTAGTCAGAGAAAGACAAAAATCATATGACTTTACTCATATGAGGACTTTAAGAGACAAAACAGATGAATATAAGGGAAGGGAAGCAAAAATAATATAAAAACAGGGAGGGGGACAAAACATAAAAGACTCTTAAATATGGAGAACAGAGGGTTACTAGAGAAGTTGTGGGGGGGGGGATGGGCTAAATGAGTAAGGGGCATTAAGGAATCTACTCCTGAAATCATTGTTGCACTATATGCCCACTAACTTGGATGTACGTTAAAAAAAAATGAAAGAATAAAACTGAGAAATAATAAAGTACACAACTTTTAAGTAAAGAAAAAACAAAAACAAAAAAACCTCAAAGCAACTTTTAGCCCATGAGTTCTCGCAAAATACATTAGGAAACTTGTTCCAAGTGATTAACTGAGTCACAAGGTGCTCATTGGCATGGACAATGACACTCGATTTAGGTGTCATTGAGATTTGGATAGCATCAGGTCAGCCCAATGAAAACATGACAGATTTCTGACCATTAAGGTTAAAAATCGAGTATCTTCTAGATTCTCTAGACTGTGTATCATTAAGACTAAAGTCGCACCTCAAAACTGAGCAGCAATACTTATAAATCAATGGTAGCCCTCTCTTTACATATGTGATATAAATCAAAGAGCAGCCTGATCTTCCTCCCCATAAAAGTTTTTAATCCAACAGGGGAAAAAGGTCATCGACATCAGTGGTAACATGAAGCAGCTGTAGATTTCTGTCCCTCAAAGCAGCAGGTGAATGGCTGTACTGAGTCAGCCTTGATGAAATGAGAAGGGGAAAGAGGAGATCAAGGCAGACATCAAAAAAGAAACTGTGTCCGGTTGAAAAGGAGTGCTTGATGAGATGGGACATCTTTGCCTTCTACCCGATCTCAGCAAGGAAAACTTTCAGTGTCTCACTATGGCCGTTCCCTTTATTCACAGGGATATGTTTCAAACCCCCCAGAAGAAGCCCAAAAGATGCCAAAGAGTACCGAACCCTATATACACCATTTTCTTCTACATCCAAAATAAAATAAAGTTCATAAATTTGGCACAGTAAGAGATTAACGGTAACTAATAATAAAATAGAATAATTATAACATAGTGTAATCAACATTAGGCGAATATGGCCTGTCTCTCAAACTTTATTACACTGTATTCACCCTTCTTCTCGGGATGATGTACAAAGTGTCTATGCGAAGAGATGAAGTCAGGCGAATGATATAAGCATCGTGACCTAGTGTTCGGCCGCTATCATCTGCTTTGGGACTGTGGCTGACCACTGGTAGCTGCACCAAGTAGAACCACAGATTAGGGAGGACTGCTGTGTTAAGTAGATATTCTTCATCGACTTGAGGAAGTGGCCCTCTATGCCTGGTTTTCTGAGAGTTTTTGTCATATGAGTGAGTAATGGATTTTTCTGTGATCCTGTGATAATGCTTACTTAGCTTATTTATGTGATGGATTCCATTGATTGATTTTCTGGTGTTGAACCACCTGTGCATAGACTTGGGACCAACAGGTCATGATGAATAATTGTTTTTATACAGTGCTAGATTTGATTTGCTAGTAGTTTATTGGCAGAAGCTATGAGGTATTTTCCAGGCAAAACTTCCCTAGAAGTATAAACCTTAAGACAGTGTCACTTGTGATCATTCAAAGAATCTGACAGCAAGGCAAGAGGAAGTAAAGATATTTTGAAGGGCTTAAGACTTTACAGAATATTTATAAAATTTTTCATAAAATTAAAAGAAGAAAATTTCCCTTAAAATGAAAATGACGTGACAAAAAAACACACAGTTTCCAATGGAATATGTGAGCTTTACAGCAAAACACAGACAAAGTCAGTGTGCACCCAGACAAGTGCTGTCCGTCACAGTCAAGACAAAAAAGAATGAAGGGAACAATAAATTGTCTTTGGGATTCAGGATAAGGAATTCAGGCTGTCAGTTCGTCAATACTGTGTAACAATCTAGGCCCGGGATTAGGTCTGCAGGATCCTCTGTGCAAGAACTCAGGGAGTTAGAAGTTATAGGCCCAGGCAGGCCCAGTTTCAAAACTTCAAAGTTTCCCTCTGACAGAGCAAACCAAGCCATGCTGAACTGGCAAGGCAATGTGAAGGAGCAAACCAAAAAGGCTTCCATGATGACAACGGCCTATACAATACAGACTTAAGGCGAGAATGGGAAACCATTAGCCTTCTCCTTCTTTTGTCTGAGTGGTATAAACATCCTATCCCAAAGAGCTCTAAGATGTTCATTCACATGCTCCAAGCTGGATTTCAGTCTTTGATAGATGCAAGAAGCTGATATTAAAGAAAAGGTTAGGATGAGTTTCCCGAAGTTACTAAATTAATCAGAACAAGTAACTAGGAAAAACACGTAAAATGAATGATCCATCAGACCAAGTCGGCAAGTGTTCAGAAAAGCTCGGCTTGCGCCACAGAGATATGCCCAGGGCTAAGGCACGTGACCTGAGGGCGAGGGCAAGGGGTCCTCACCTGAACACCAGACACACCCACAATGAGACTGGCTAAAGGACAACCTGAGGACAGCGAGGTCTTTTTGAAAGGACAGATTTAGGGAACCTGATGAGCCAGCTGAGGAATGGGGTTAATGTGGGAGCTGGAGGAGGAGACAGGATTTAGAGCAGGGAAGGGAGGTCACAGAATGGGAAGAGTCCCACTGTAAGCATATGCTACATGTCCTTAGGGAAGGACACAGAGCTGGAACTGATCACTGTATAATAAGAGAATGCAACAACTACATACATCGCCCTGGACCGGAAGACACCTGCCCTTCAAGTTTCCCAATCTCCATAATAAATATAAAGTAGTGCCGGTCTTTGAGACCAATAAGTAGATGTGTGTAGACAGGATCTTCAAGACACCTATGTGCAAACTCTGGGAATCCTGGAAATCCCCAGTAACAGACGGGCTGTGACAACCTACACTAATAGAAGGGAGGGAAGAAAATCCATCCCCTTTTCTGTTTCCCTGAACTGAAAAAAACGGGTCTATGACTTAAGGAGTAGAGAAAGCCCTCCCACACTCTCCCATTTTGCTGGGAAGAACCTAAGTGACTTCAGAATGTGGGCTCTCTGCCCGTGTGAGCTGTCTGAATTGGCGTGTTCTGGGCTGGAAAGTCAGGGTCAGACTGGCCTGAGAATTCGCTCAATAGTATTATCAACAGGTAGATGGCTAGAGGCTCCAGCTGCTTTTCAGACTCAGACACACAGGTGTGACGTCAGAGCAGACTGCTCTCTAGAAGCGGCTCCAGGTGAGAGTACAGATTGCATCATAACCAGGACTAAACCAAAGGGCCCTCGACAAACTGAAAAGGTAAGAAGTTACAGACTTTACTGCCATGAAAGTGGTGGTCTTATTCACAGACAGCATTATCTCATCAACTAACTACTCGTGTTTATTTTGCTGGGGGAGAGGTGCATGGATGATACGTCTCGAACAAAAATGACCAACACCAAAAGATAAGGTCTCTGAATATATACAGCAGAACAAGAAAAGCACAGCTACCTTACATAAATGGCACAACTTGAGAATCTCACACGGTTTACTGGTACCAACTCTGTTCAAGTTGCATTAAAGGTAGTATGACTTTAAAATCTAGTCACTATCAGACATACACGTGTGTGTTTTATATGTGTGTGTGTGTGCATGCGCATATACAAAACACGACACTTGTGAGTATTCCAGGATGCTTCTGAAATCTAAGAAATACCATGGGAACCTTCCAAAGTTTTCCAAAGTATTACGTACCAGAACTTATACTACAAGATGCTATGGATGTAACAAGAAAGTACACCATTTCTTGTGTCCCTGAGACACTGGAGCCCAGAGCTTCAGAAGCTCCAAATCTGATAGCCAGCATCCTGTTTATTTGACCGCACCGCTGCTCTTACGCACATATGAGCACGTGTATGTCCAAGCCAAGTTTGGAAGAAAAACGAAGAATCTACATTTAAGCAACTCAGAAGGTATGCCCCTCTAAAACCACAACGATGCCACCTTTCTGTGCCGGACACAAGACACAGAAGAGAAACACTTCCTTTAAAATCATCTCCTCTCAATCTCGGAACTGCCTTTCACTTTTGCCCCCAGCTTCATCCTGGTTTTAAAATTGTCTTGGCCTCCACCTATTCTGTCAGGTATTTTACCAACTGAAAAGGCCAACCTGTATTAGGAATAAATGTCAGCAAACCAACAAGAACAAACAAACAAACAAACAAACAACAACGGCAAAGTTACGCGGACCTGTCTCTTTTAAACAGACAATAGGAAACAGGCTAACTTGAGCTTTCTTTGCATTGCACATCTGCACCTTATAAAGGTCAAGTCTTTACTAGAAGGTAACATCTGAGAGGCTCTACAAAAAGCAGAAGCGTCCTCGGACGTCTGGGTGAAGGAAAGGGCTGGAAAAGATCCCATCAGAGAGACAAAGTATCTTCCTCCTCTATTTCTCTCCCCTCCACTCACAACCCTTCCCCTCCTGAACCACATTTCAAAAGGAGAACAACTCTGGAAGTACAGGCCATCAGGATTACCCAGGAAATCCACCAGAATGACAGAATACCTGAAACAGCGGCCCCCTGGCAGGGCAGAAACTTTTCAAACTGCCACTGTCTAAACAGAACCCCAGCTGTTAAGGCAGTCTGGCCGCCTCCAAAGCCAACACACTCCCTTCTCCAGGCAAAGTATCCCCGCGGTTTTTACCTTTGTGTTCGCCGAAGCCTGTTCCCACTCCTCAAATGAGGCAAAGTAAAGTTTGAGAGCACAGTCCAAAAATTGGGGTCAGACATATCCATTTCGTTCTCTCTTCAATTCACTGCGGGTTCAAGGCCATAAGGCCAGACCAGGGAGGGAGGAGGCGGGGGGTGGAGAACGGAAAAAGAAAAAAAAAAAGAAAAAAAAGAAAAAAGAAAAAAAAAAAGAAAAAAAAATCCCAATTATCTACTCACTCCCTCCAGAGGAAACGTGCTGTGAACTGTGATCTCAAGAACTTGGAGCCTGTCTGAGAAGTACCCCTAGCCTTTAATTAACACACAGCCATTTCTCCAAGGCTCAGGAAACTTATTTCCTCTCGGGTTTGCCCTCTCCTGGTCAGCCCTGGGCAGCTATAAACAGTAATTACAAGAGTTGGGCCGTGCGTTCTGCACAAAATGCTGTCTGTGTGTGATTCAGTCCAAGGTACTTTGTCATCTGTTTGGCAGATACCATTTGCAGCTCCTGCGGGGGGTGGGAGGGGAGGGCGACGACTATTTTAAGGCTTCGGTTCCGGGAGGCTGCTGCTTATCAGCAAACCATTCAACATCCGAACATGCCCAGTGCCGTGTTTCCTTTTGGTATCTACATACAAGGAAAAGAAGTGAAATGGAAAAAGCGCCTCTTCTCCCCCTTCGGAAAAAAAGGAAACTTAAAAGCACTTGCAGAGAGCGGGCCTATAGGCGGACTTGAACAGGGCACCTTTGTGCGGCCTCCGCCGGCAGGGGCTGGGCCGGGGCCCCTTCCCCACCGGCACACCCTCCCCCGGGAGCTGGGCCTCATGGGAAAGGGGGCAGGCTTGGGGGTGGGGTGGGGTGGGGACCCGTGCGCGAGCCCCGGAGCACCCCGGACCCCAGCATCTTCAGGCCCGCGCCGCGCCCCCGGCCCGCAGCCGCAGTTGGATCATTCCCCCCAAATCAATCAATCAATCCAGCCGCGGCCCGCACCCGCTGAGGTGAGCGCTGGGCGCACCTGAGGGCTGGTCTGTGATTCACGGCAGAATGGATCACCATGAAAACACTCCTAGGAAGTCAGTAATTACTCTTCACCCGGACGCTGTTTGTAGGAAAAGCACGCCAAGGGGAGGCCACACTCACCTAAAACCCCAGTCAACTGGATTTATGAGTTTACATCCAGTTGATGAGTTACGACAGGCACAGCTGTTGGCTTCGCGGACTGCAACAAATCCAGGGAATGGCCAGCTCCTACCTGTACAGACGCTCCCTGGCACTTAGTCAACAAATGCTAGAGTTATTTTCCTGCCACATGTGTTAGAACTTGAAAGGAAGATGAAATCAACGTTCCTGTTGTTCATCTGGAAGAAAGGCATGGTGTTCAAAGAACTCCCCTAACAGGCAAATGCTTGTGTAAAAGTCTATACGGAAGAAAGAAAAAAAAAAAGAATTTAAATTAGCTGCCTTAAATTGGCGTAATACGGTGAGAGATAGTAAATTTTAAAACAAGATTTTAATAAAAAAAAAAAAAAAGACTCAAAGAATGGTTTAGTTCACCTAGTGAATACTGCAGACAAACTTGCTTACTTAAATAGCAAGCAGAGTGACAAGGGAAGAGAGGTCAGCTGACAAGGGAGTTGTAAACAGACAACAGGAGTGCACTCTGGGATTCTCTTTATCTAATTCTTGTGACTCCCAGAAATAGTTTCACCCCAAGGACTCTAGGAATTTCTGATCATTGTTGTATAGGGCTTTCTTATGCATCATCTTTTGAAATTCTCACTGAGGCTCCTCAGATCCTTGAAATCTACTAAGGTAGACAAAGAAGGCAATATTTTTCTCAATTTAACAAGTGACAAAATACACTTCACCAGATACTTAGGAACTTGATTCAGTATTTTTTGCTCCACACTGTAAAAACAGGCTTTTAAGGATTTAAAAGGGTATTTAAAAAAATTTCTTTAAGGTTTATTTGTATTTGACAGACAGAGCACGAGTGTGGGAGGGGCAAAGAGAGAGGGAGACACAGAATCTGAAGCAGCTCCAAGCTCTGAGCTGTCAGCACAGAGCCTGACTTGGGGGGGGGGGGGGGGAAACTCACCAACCACTGAGCCAAAGTCAGATGCTTAAGTGACTGAGCCACCCAGGCGCCCCTAAAAGAGTATTTTTAAAGGCTGACACAAACTACCAAGCTCCAAAGCAATTTCTCCACCTCAGTACTTGGACATTTTAGGCTGGATAACTCTTTGTTTGGGGGGTTGTGTTGTATACCGGAAGACTTTAGGCAGCATCCCGCCTTCCACCCCCTAGTCGCAGATTGTAACAATCAAAAATGTCTGTAGACTTTGCCAAATGTTCTTTGGGGGCAAGATCACCCCTGGGTGAGAACTACTGCTTGTAATTATGTCTCCCTCTTAGAATGGTAGGATAGACCATTGGTTAAGAGCAACAACTTTGGGTCTGAATTCTGGATCCAACAACTACTATGACTTGAGGCAAGTCACTTAATTTCTGCCCATTTTCCCCATTTTTGGGGGTTCAGGATAGGACAACGTCTGAGATTACCATAAATGAGAGGGCATACATAAGGCCTTGTAAGCAGTGTTTAGAACACAATGTATATAAATGTTAGCAATACACAGAAGTTAACAGAATACAATACTAAAAGGAATGGGAATAGAGCAGAGGACACCCCACACCATGCCCTCTGTTAGGGTGATGGCTTGAACATGCCTCTATGCAGTGCTGGTCACATTGTATGGTAAGTGCCTGTTTACTACGGTCTTCCATCTTCCATATGAGTCTGTGAATTCTTCAAGGCTGAAGTCATGTGTTACTGATTTCCGTATTCCCCAAATCTGACAGTTCCTGATTTATACAAGCAGTTAATAAATGCTTTTTGAATGGAGACACTTCAGATGCTTTGGTATCTATGTTTCCCTTAAGATGCCCTAAAATGATTAGTGGTAGCAGGTCAATTGATTTTTTTCAAAGAATCGCAACTTCTTAAGAATTCCATGAAGATACTTTAAGAGAATGAAGCTCTAAAGAATTTCTCTTATTAATTTTTATCTATATTCTGTAACTGAAAAGAGAAGTACTAACATTCCTTATGTCTTAACAGCAAAGAAATGTCATCATTAGGGGCACCCGGGTGGCTCAGTCAGTTGGGCAGCCGACTTCAGCTCAGGTCGTGATCTCACAGATTGTGAGTTCCAACCCTGCATCTGGCTGTATGCTGGCAGTGCGGAGCCTGGTTGGGATTCTCTCTTCTCCCTCTTTCTCTGCCTCTCCCCCACTCACACTGTCTATCTCTCTGTCTAAAGTTTAAAAAAGAATAATAAATTACATGTTGAAGAAACTGTGTTGAAAGTGCAGAAAGAAAATTTAGGGAGCTTGACAACTGTCCTTGAATACTGAATTAACAGTGCAGAAGACTCTTTGGATCTGAAGATGAAAAAGACTGAAAAAAAAACAAGAAAGGACCTCCTATAAGGGTGTCTGAGTAGAGGTAACCTGAAGGAGATCCAGTGAACAGACATCAAGTTCTGGATGGTTCCAAGACCTCATGATTCTCTACTTCTCAACTCTTGCATTCTATTCTTCCTGAAAAGCCCAGGTATTTGAGCAACAATGATAACTAACATGGGTAAATAATGCATAAAACATATTTTTCTTCTCTTGACTGAATGATAAATATCCTGGCCTATGAGCAGGTGTCATTACAATCTCCACCCTATACATTCTGAGTAACCCACCCTGAAAATTCTCAAAGGGATGGGAAAAAACATATTTTTTTTAAACTACATATACTTTAACACAGTTTTTGCACTTAAAAGGCTTGGGAAAATGTGGGTTGTATCCAAAATGAAAAAAAATAAAAACGGGCAAAATGCGTGAGGAGCCAGAAATGAACTACTTAATACAGAGAAAGTGGCTGATACATTCCCACATTCATTTAAGATAAGAGTAGGTGTGATGCTCAAGTGTAACTTGTCTTCTAACCTGTTTGACTTGATTTGAGAACTTATGATTCAGAAGATAATGCAGTCAGCAAACAAAAGAATTAAAATTGTCAGAACTACTGACATTTTTGTACAGACAAAATAATTACATGGGCAGAAACTAGAGTATAGTTTAGTTGCAAGTGCAGTAAAACTGGGTGAAGAACTAAGAGGAAATTGAGATTATTGGAAATTCCTAAGACTACAGCCAGTCTAAGTCAATATACAGATATTTAGCAAGAATTTCTACTTATTGCACAATAACTAAGCCTACACATTAATGGACAAGCTTTGTGATCCAGAATGCTCATTCACTTAATCAGATGATATTATCAGTCATTGTTTTTATAAGAAAGGTAAATGACAATGAAAAATAACCTTGTCATGCTACCGAAATGCTGGCTTAGGATAAAATGAGTACTTAAGAATGGGTCAAATTCTTCACTGTTCACCAATCCCCCAAACAAAGAATTCCATGTTCTTTTCATTGACTTGAATTCTCCCTTCTGCTTCCCACCCTCTGCCCCATGTCCATGCAATAGGGTTTTCTCCCACCATACATAGAACAGTGTTGAAGATAATATCCCTCGAGCCTCCCCTGAACTTAAACACTGTGGGAAACTAAGCTTTCAAGTGCAGGTGAGTGGCTCCCTGCACTGACACTCTGGCCACAAGGCCGATTCCAATGATAAGACACAATGAAAAGTGGTGTTGATACTGAGTTTCCAAAGGTATTCTGCCTGATCTTGGCCTAGTCTGGGGACTGTGCTGTAAACTAAACTTGACCTCTATGAATCCCCATCGTTAGAACACCTAGAAGTGACTACTTCCCCACTGCTGTCCACACCTACAGGTCTGCTTTGGCTTCTAAATGCTGTCTTGTGAATTGAAGGGTAGAAGTGTGAAGAGAAAATTGCCCATCCTGAATAAGCAATCCTTGTAATCACTGCACATCTTAAGGAATAAAACTTAAAGGTGGAGTTAGAGATGTGGAGTATGTTGAAAGAAAACTCTATTAGTGTTATTAAACCATTTTTTTGCTCATGTTACCAAACTATGAAAGAAGATAAAAAGGTAAATGAAAATTAACTTGTAGGTATAAGTCTGAATGCTGAACACCAAGAGATAGATAATAAATAAGGTTACATTATCCTGGGAATATGAAAAAAAAAAACTTTAAACAATATTTCAAGGTAGATTGACATTTATAAAGTGAATAGATAAACCAAAGGAAACACAATAAAACTGATTTATGTTTCCTGGCAGGTTGGGCAGAGAACTGCATAATCCCCAAGGGCGAGTTGAAGGACAAGGTCTGAGAGAGCAAAGGACAGGCTTAAGAGTGGCTAGAACGGGAAGAGAACCTAACATTTTTCCTCAGGTACTCCTTGGATCCCAGGAGAATCACAGGCTCAGGAAATGTAGGAAATAACCAGTAACTTGCAAAAACCCAAGAGGAGAGAACAGATGATTATGAGCAATGAAGTACTGTTCAAACGAGGGACTCCTTGATGTGTAACACAGAGAAGAGGAGGAGAACATGCATGATGGCAGCCCAGCACAGAGGACGGGGTTGGGTGTCATAATCACTGCTTGCAAGCGTGTTACCCTAGCCCTCCATCATCTGGCTTTCAAGCAAGAGAAGATCCCGGGAGGAGCTGCATACTTAGTCTGTCAGAGCTCCAGGATAGACGTGGACAGAAAAGGTCTATCATCCTTATAGGGCAGCAAGGGTCATCCTACAGGAGATGAGTGGGAGGGAGCCAGAGAGCAGTGTGTCTTCTCCATCCTAAACCGGCGGCTCGAAGATCCACTAAAAACTGACACACAGTACTGGCCCCTAACAGAACTAAGCAATCCAATCTTAGAGCAGAGAACAAGTCTTGGAGATCAGCCCCCCTCATCTGACAAACTCGGAAGGCTAACTCCCATCTCACTTTAAGACCGAACTTCTTGCCACCTGTTCTAGGTGGCCTTCCTTTGAGGCTCCCTAACCCCACCACGCTGAATATCCCTCTAATGGCCTCTGTTCCTGACAGCCTCCGCAGAAAAAAAGGTTCTCCCACCACATCAAAATCTCTGTTCATTTGCAGATCAATCCCCCTTGGGTAAGAGGGAAGGGGCTGTATCTCCTCCATCTTTAAATCCTCAATACACCCATTCACATGAATGTTAGAGAAAGGAGAAGAGGAAAAAAAAGATTTGCTCAGGGTTAGAAAGATATTTGATAGCAAAGTCAGGTAGAGAATCATGCTATTTTGAAGATTCAGCTTGTATATGTTTGGCAAAGCTTTTTTGATCTATTCCTATTCAATTTCATGAGTCCATTTCATTATCTATATATGCTGTATCAGTTAAGCAGGTCTACTGTCACAGATTTCAAAATCTCAGAAAATAGAGACCATGCATACGTAGCTATATGCATGTATACATATACATATATGTAATTAGATTATATGAAATGCTAAATGCTTTTTGAATGTAACAGTGACCCTCAGTTACTAATCATTGTAATAGTCTCTCAATCTGGAATTAACGTCAAGGACCTGGAGTTTCTTGACCCAGAAGCTTGGGTCTAAGGTTCATCATTTCTTATCCAGCTCCTGAGCATGAATTACAGTACAATTATCACAAGTGTCAATTTGGTTTAAGTGGGTCAGGGTAGTTATATTTAGCCCTTTAGTAGCTGACACTAAGACCTTTCTGTAATGTAAGATTAAAGTTAATTTATCAGTTCTTTTTTTCTTGAATATTTTTCCAGGTCAGACATCTAAAGTTATGGAAAACTATCCCATTAAAGTAAGAGTTCAGAGTTTCCAACAAAGTACCACATAAGGAGCATATACAGACAGAGGTAGAAACCATGCGCTTCTGTTAACAATCCAAAGTTTATCCCATTGCTAAAGCTGATACAAATTCTTCCACAAATCACAGGCTAGTATTTAACTTAAGACACAAAATATTTTAGCCAAGTTCTCAAGCAAACTTTAGGACCTACATCTATTACTATCCGTCATTTTCACTGTTAATAAAGCTATTAAAATAAATATTAATTCATGGAATACAGTGTTTAGAATGAAAAGTGTTCAATCTAATAAGTCATCATAAAAATGCACTCAAAGCATCACTCGTATCTTTTTACCCGTTTAATTGGCAAAGATTAAAATAAAGATCCTACTCAATGCTGCTAAGAGCATAAGGAGAGATGTTCTCCCTGCCAACTATCTAGAAAGCTATCTGGAGAATGGAAACACACACACCAACACATACCTCTCATATACACAGATACACACATATAAATGTATATGTTTGCTACAAAATATACATATAATATACACATACAGATAGACATTTTAACTATAAACTGACATCTTGGAACTTATACAATCAACTATATACACAAACATTCATGCATATGGAAATTAATCTCAGAATTCCTTAGCATACTATGGGCAAAAAACCCCAAAGGTACAAGGTGTTGATAATGTTAATAAATGTTAATTTATGAAGGCAAATGCTAGTAAAAACTGAAATAGCCATAAAATGAAACACTATAAAACCAATAAAGATGGACTATAATGGATTCCAAAGACGTCCAGGTTCTAATCCCCGGGACCTGTGAATATGTTACCTTGTGTGTCAAGAGGAATTTTGAAGATGTGATTAAATTAAGGGTCTTGAGATGGAGAGATGATCCTAATTATGAGAGGGCCCTAAAAGTAATCCTAAGTGTCTTTATAAGAGGGAGGGGGAGAGAGTTTTGACTAGAGAAGAAGGCAGTGTGACACAAGCAAGATGCTACCCTGCTGGCTTTAAAAGTGGAGGAAGCAATGCGGAGAATGTAGCTTTAGAAAGCAGCTGGAGAAGTCAGGGAAACACATTCCACCTTACTGTTTCTGGAGGAAGCTGGGCCCTGGACATACCTGGATCTTGGCCCAGGGAAACTATCTCAGACTTGTGACCTCTAGAACTCTACAAAAATAAATACATGTTTTTTTTTTGTTTTTTGTTTTTTTTATTTTTGGGACAGAGAGAGACAGAGCATGAACGGGGGAGGGTCAGAGAGAGAGGGAGACACAGAATCGGAAACAGGCTCCAGGCTCCGAGCCATCAGCCCAGAGCCCGATGCGGGGCTCAAACTCACGGAGCGCGAGATCGTGACTTGGCCGAAGTCAGACGCTTAACCGACTGCGCCACCCAGGCGCCCCTAAATACATGTTTTAAACCACTTAGTTTGTCATGATTTGTTACAGTAGCCATCGGAAACAAAGACCACATTTGCAAAATATAGGTAATGGGCAATGCTCCTGAAATATGTGTAAAGAAAGCCACCCAAAATGGAGCAGTTATGATATAATTTGTTCATAATATGTGAGTGTATATGAATAAAAAAGAACTAAACAAAGTCTTTTTAGTGGCCATCTGTAAGTGTAGAATTATGGATGATTTTATTCATATATATATGTGTGTGGGTACACACACACACACACACACACACATATTTTTTAACAATGAGTCCTATTATTTTTAATTAGGGAAAAAAAACTCCATTCCCAGAAGCCATATTTTTGACAGTCTTTTTTACCATGGCCTGAAATTTCATGTTCCTGCGAATTTTAGAATACTTTGAAGAGTTTACAAACTTAAAACTATACACTTTGACAAGGACTTTTTCTTAAAATTGGATTGGCATCTTCTGACAAAATAAAATGCACATGTAAAAGCCTTAAAACCTTAGAAATACTGAAATTGCTTTAAAAATGAAGTCTTTCCTATTCAGAGGATTTCATAATCTAAAAATGAAAAATAACTGTTTCTACACATAAATCCTTACCTGTCTATGGCAACTGGGCAAATGGGTATTTTCAAAGCTGACTGGGTTATAAATCCATACAGAGCTGTGTTTTTAGTTGAATATACATGTTATTTGCAGACTGGTCAAACTGCATTTTCTGGGGATAATTCTGAATTCTAAAAATACTTCATTGTGCTGTATATGAAGGCTTTCTTCTTTCATTGCTCAGATAAATCATTTACTTTTGAAAAAGCAAGCCCTATTTTAATATTAGTTCACATGTATGCAGGAAAATAAAACGATGTTCCTAATTTCAAAATATCCTATTAGAGTAATTTAAGACTACCTTTCCCCTCTCCCCAACAAACACAAATTTGTTATTTCCCATGAGGCTAGATAACTCAGATTTTACTGTCTTTACTCAGCTAGACTGTGAGGGCTGAAAGGCAGAGACCAAGTTTCTGGTTCCAACCACAGAAATATTCTTTGAACCAATATATTGTTAAGACACATCAGAGGAGACAACTATATTCTAGTTAGTAGCTATCAAAAAACTTCCAGGGCACCTGGGTGACTCAGTTGGCTAAGGTTCCGATTCTGGATTTTGGCTCAGGTCATGATCTCACAGTTAGTGAGTTTGAGACCCACACTGGGCTCTCTGCTGTCAGCAAAGAGCCCACTTTGGATCCTCTGTTTCCCTCTCTCTCTGCCCCTCCCCCCCACATTCTATAATATAGATCTATAATATATATCTATATATTCTATATATCTCTCCAAAATAAATAAATGTGAAATAAATAAATAAATAAAAAGAAGTTATTCCAGTTTTAAGAGCTGTAGCAACAGTCAATCATGTCATCCAATATAGTGGCAGATGGGTGACAGAGGAGTATCTATGGATGTGATATAAGAAGGATCTCTACAGGCGGGTTTTAGGAAATGAAGGACATACAGAATGATAAAGAATGCTAATACATCAATGATAACAGAAAAATAAGGCCAGATGACATGTACTCAACAGAAATAGAAGACTCAAGAGAGTAGAAAAAAAATCTCACTTAAATGTTACAAAAATACACTAGTTGGGAATATTAGAAAATGAGAGCAAAGTGAATTGGGTAAGCTCTCACAGTACATAAAATGATAAGAGCAGCAGATTTTCACGTTGCAAAGGGCCCCCTGGTCAAGGCCTCCATCACCCTTTATCTGGGTTAGTAAAATATCCTCACCCTCTCCACTCCAATCTATTCCTCCAAAGCCACAGCACTAACTTGTGCTCACAACCATTTTACTGTCTCTCCTGGGAAAGAAAATTCAGTGGTTCCCCACTGTTCTAGCAGTGTTTCTTCAAGTACGGTTTCTGTCCGACCATCATTGAATTACCTGGAGTGCTTATGAGAAACGCAGATTTGAGGCGGCTTCTCCACACCCAGTGACTCAGGATTTCTGGGCATGAAGCCCAGGAATCTGCATTCCATCAAAGTGTGGAGGGGGGGTGGGGTGGGAGGGAGGGAAGGAATCTTATGCACATTAGAGTTTGAGAGGTTCTTTATGGGGAAATCAAAACCTCTTTAAGTCGAATACTTTATGAATACAGTCCCTTGTTATCTCTCCTCCCTCATCCTTTGACACTCACCCCCTTATGGTTTATGCTCCAATAATAAAGAAAAAACACATACATGTCAGAAATACTGAATTACTGTGAGCTCCCCAGATGCGGGAGCTGTGCCATACCTCATTGCCTTTGCACACCCTGTTCCCCGTTCTTAGAATTTCTATCTCCTCTGCCTGGAAAACTTCTGCACATCTTTCAAGTGAGAGATGTAAGGTTACCTCTCCAGCTAAGTCAGCCTGACTTTCTCTTGCAGACCTAACAGTTATTCCTCCTGGATCTCGAATGAACTTTATACATACAAACACTTCTTTTATGCCAGTCTTTTTACTAGAGCACAATTGTTTACAGGTCCAATTCTCCACTAGGCTTTAAGCCCTCTGAGTACAAGGATAGTTTCTATTCATCTGTGTATGCTTCTAAGTACGTCATAGATACTCAGCAGATTTCATGGATGCACGCACATTATTTTGTAAGGTTTAAGAAAAAAACCCACCATACACGAACCTGTTGTTTTTCTATTTCTTTTTAACTTCTACATACAAGCCCTAGGGGGACGCTTCCAAAACCACACTGCCTTTTGTCAACTGGTTGGATGATTTTTCTTTTAAAGCACTGTCATAACTGACAATCTTCATGATGATAAACAAAAAGAACAATGAATATTTAAGTCTGTGGTTTTTAGGCAGATTTTGATGATTCATTAAGAAATGAACCAAAAAACCGGGCATCTGGGTGGCTCAGTCGGCTGAGCAACCGACTTCGGCTCAGGTCATGATCTCACAGTTTGTGAGTTCAAGTCCCGCATCAGGGTCTGAGCTGACAGCTCAGAGCCTGGAGCCTGCTTCAGGTTCTGTGTCTCCCTCTCTCTCTGCCCCTTCTCCACTCATGCTCTGTCTCTCTCTCTCTCTCTCTCTCTCTCTCTCTGGGAAATAAACATTGAAAAATTAAAAAAAAAAAAAAAGAAATGAACCAAAAAACAACTATTAGCTTTTTACAATCCTTTTCAACAAACATGGCTGAAGTAAGTGCAGTGTTACTCTGTATCCTCTGAAAAGATGACTAAAACCAAACTTGGACAGGGTGATCTTTTTCCACGGCTGGAAATTCAATCCTTCTGGGGACATGATCAACACACACTGCTCCCCACCCCACCGCAGTGAATAGATGAGAATTCTGAGCACCGCGAAAGAGCTGCTCAAGGTCTGCAACCTGTGGGCCACCACCTCACAGCCTGGGCTCCTGGCTCAGGTATGTCAACGAGCCCAGCAAAACCCTCCGTCCCATTTAGGAGGAACAGACACAGCTCATGTGTTCGTCTCTTCTCCTAGTGCCTCTCTTCCTCTTTGGCAAATGCCCATTTCCACACCTTGATCTTGCTCTTACTCTGCAGTCAACCCGCCCACCTGAGGATCTAAGAATTAACATTTTTGTGGATAATGGTGACGATGTTCATACCCAGCAGGGTTTATACTTGAAGGGGAACTGAAAGTTTTAGAGAAAGTTACGAAGAATAGGGCAGAGCCCACTTACAACTACAGGGGTATGTTTAGTGAATGATACCAATCAGAATGTGGAGACAGGCTCCTCGAGAGTAATGGCCACCAAGTCATCTCCCCACCCCCCTTTATTAAAGAAAAATAGAAGTGAAGCTTCAAAACCTCGCATAGAAAGGGCTCTCAGTCCCTGATGTAGACACCGTTTTATCGTTCACACAGGCATCAAGGGTAGATGGCTTATTTACTAACTATGCAGGCAGCAAAAGTCATCCTTATAAATTATATCACAGTATGGCAATATCCTGTGTTGAAAAAAACAAAAACAAAACAGAAGTAGTGTAACTATGGTAGGAGTTATAGCATACCCAGCAGTATAACTATGTATCACATAAACACATGTGCATACAGAAAAAGATGTGTATATGTCATGCAAAACTGGAAACGGTTCATCATAAGTGATTTATTTTACTTTCATTTCTGTTATTGTTGTTTTAATATACATTAAAATACATCATACATTTTAACAGTATTTCCTCATCTTTAGTTACTTTTTCCATTATTACATCACACAGACTTGCCAACTCATCTTCAATTCCCTTCAAATAACACTGGTTGATAAGAAAACACACAGAAGTGGGAAGGTCCAGGCTGTCTCTGGTGGCAGCTCAGGGAGGGACAACTTCAATTGTTCAAAAACACCGGACAGTAAATTGTTAGGGGCTAAAAGATAAACATAATCCTCAGTGAGCATTTTGGGTGTCATGTGACATTATCAAAGTCCTTTCTCTACCCTGCAAAGTAATAATTTCTTTTATTTATCCTCTGTTAGTGCCTAGTACCAGAGCTTTAAAAACAATACTGTGGACAGGTCGTGATCTTGCAGTTTTAGGGGTTCGAGCCCCGCATTGGACTCCATGCTGACAGTGCAGAGCCTGCTCGGGATTCTCTCTCTCCCTCTCTCTATGCTCCTTACCTCCTCCTCCACTCATACTGTCTCTCTCTCTCAAAATAAATAAATGAAACTTAAAAAAAAAAAAACAATACTGTGGAATTCATGGCTCAAAAAGATCCATTCAGTGATTCTGTCCCAGAAATGGGAACAGTTTCACTTCAGTGACATGCCAGGTGTCTGTCGGGTACCCAAAATGACGCATTGTTATTTTCAACTTTAATGGAGAGCAAAGCCTGCTGCACGTAATTTACCTAACTGGAGAGCTCTGGCCTAGTCTACCAAATTACAAAGGGCGTTTTAGGATATGCTTATAAAATATAAAACAGGCAATGGAAGTTCCAGATGGGTCTAATATCCATCACTCACCATGTGGTCTGTGGATTGAGCCCCACAGTTAATGCAAGTACCCAAACAAGGAGAATTTTGGAGGGGGAGGGGAAAAGAAGTCTTTGCCATGTTTCATAAATATGAGCCACGATATAAATTACCGAATTTTTTTTCGATGTGCTAGTTCCAAGGGAAGCAAATAAAAGAACAGTTGGAAAACAACAGATAAACAGACCAGAGCATGCAACCCAGACAGCCATTTTTTTATAAATGCATAATAAGTATGGAAGAATGTCATGCCTAGAATCTGTAACATCCCTCCCCCACCTGAATCAGTACCTCAAAGTAGATGAGGCCATGAATGCTTCTTTGAGTGAGGTAGGAATCTAAGGTCCTGTATTTCAGAGTCCTGTCTTGAGAAGTTTTCACTGACACAATTCTGAATCATGCTTATTTTTATTTTTCACCCAAAGGATAAGTATTTCAGGAGGGAATAACTAAATCCTAACACACTATAGTCCTAGAAAAAGCCCAGTAAATAAAAAATAAGTAAATAACATCTGTTTTCCAGTCAAGTCACCTCGAATCTACTTGTCCGATTCCAGGAAACTCTAGACTAGATTCCCATCTACAAGTTTCCAAGACTAGTTAAGTAATTTTTAAGAAAATCTCACAGAGAAATATGATCAGATAAACTTATCATGAATTGAGATGAAGTAATACAGAATAGCTGTGGTCAGACTGCTCTATAAATTTGGGTATGAAAACTGACTTCATAAATAGAACATACTTCTAAATAAAATGTATTATTGATTTCAAAACAATTACTTGGGTTCCCAAGGCCATCTAAAAATTTACTTCAATTTCTTTGTTAAAAAAGAATAAGCAAAACATGAGATGAGTAAAAGCAATCCCCTGATAATCCATACGTTTCACCTTATTTAATTATTTTAACTTCTTGTCACACTGAACCTTCCACAGCGCTGTCAACACCAGGCAAACTTAAACTCTGAATTTCACCACTTCTACATCTCCCTCTAAAACCTGTGCAGGCTTGGTGGAGAGCAAAAAAAAAAAAAAAAAAAAAAAAAAAATCCCTAAGGGAGAAATCTAGAATAAAGCTACAAAAGCAAAATTCGCAGTGTGTGAGTGTGTGTGTGTGTGTGTGTGTGTGTGTAGTCTATTCTCTGACTATAGATTAAAAAATTAATGAAAATGAGACACAGAATACAAATATCGTTTAAAACACAGCGGTTGAAACCACTTTTGCCAAGTGTAAATATTTAATTGGAGATTCTTGGGAGCTCCCTTAAGAGTTTATCTGAAACGCTATTTCTTTCCTCAAAAGAGGTGGTTTCAAAATGTCAGTGGGGGGGGGGTGGAGTGGAATAACAATTTACAATAAAAAATAGTCTTTTCACATGGCTACACTTGTGTGTCAATATAGCTCTTGGCTAGACCCATATACCGGCAATGCTGGTGTGCCTTTCTCAAATACCACAGACTGTGCCCCATTTGCTTCAATAATTTTGGGCTGTCACGTACTTCCATGGGACAGGGAACTTCGACTGATCAATGACTGGGCAAAATCACTGAAGACAAACTGTTCTCCCCAAATGTTCTTACTGTTATGATTTTTTATTTTAATGTAAATAACTGACTTCCTTAAGGGAAAATAAATAGCCCTCAAGCAGATTACGCACTAGAAGGGGTGAGGAGAGACAGACGTGGTGAAAAGGTGCTTTGGAGAAGTGAGAAGCAGAATTCAGGGACATTTTTAAAATGTCAAAGTTCTGGGGATTCTTATCTTTGGAAGTCCCATTTGACATGCTGTCAAACGCTCCCACATCCCACATTAAACCTTTTTTCCAGTGAAACATGTTGTATTTTCTATTTGTTCTTATCTAAGCAATCAGCACACATACTTGGGAATTCTCATGAAGTGCTAAGATCTAAAATAGAAATGGTTCCCCAAAGTTACATTTTTGTGATTGTTCAATGATTAATGGAGTCAGTATGTTATATTTTCAGACAAATATCTTATTTCATCTAATAAAGCTGTAAGCTAACAATCTGATTTCAGGTATGTTAAAATGTAAAAAAAAAAAAAAAGTATGTTTTCATAGATAAAATATGGCATAAATTTTGATTCTGCAGTTTTCTTTTTCTGTTTTTTGACCCTAAATATCTTTCCCCTTTGCAGACTCAAACTGGTCATAATTCTGTGCATGTCTCTTCATACACGGAAAACTGGGTGTACATGGAGAGGCAGGATCACACAGTGGTTGATGACATGGGTTGGAGCCACTGCTCAGGTTGTAATTCCAGCAGCATTTCATACTAGTTCTGGGATCTTGGGTAAGTTATTTAACTTCTGAGTACTTTAGTGTCCTACTCTGCAAAATTAGAATAAGCATATTTACCTCATAGGACTGTTGCTAGGATTATGTTAGTATTTTTTAAGGGTTGAGAGCAGTGACTGGTATTTTAAAAGTATTACTCATGCTGTTACTTGAAAACGAATAGATGAAGTGCTTCTGGAAGAACAGCTCACTTTCCCCAGCAAAGCTCCTCATCCACTGGGAGCTGTCTTGAAGGAAGTGGATAGACTCCACACTCTGGGTAGGTATAACTATATAAACCAAGTCCTAGATCAGTGTCCTTAATTCTGTCTTTTCCTTCCCACAGATTCTTCTCTGGAATAGAGGCAGAGGTGGTCCCAATGTTAAGGACAACCCCTTCCGGGCTAAGGGTCAATGAATAGGTGAATTTGAGAGATTAAACACCTTCTCTCCCTAGAACGAATAACAGAGCCACTTCCCTCTAGTGGTTGAGATCCACAATTACAACTGCCCCAGCCAAGTGTAATTCTTTAGATCCCTTGTCATGCATGGAAACAATGCCAAGCATGGTAAAGTGAAAAGCCAATTTTAAGCCAGTGGGGAAATGAGACACAGAATAGCAAACCATTGAGACTTAAAAAAAAGAAAGAAAGAAAAACTAAACATTTGCACAGTGTCATAATTATTAACCTTAATATCACAAAAAGAACAATTTTAATTAAATGTAACCCCACCGTAAGCATTTAATACCTACTCCAGTGTGTTCTAAGTACAGTCAGTATAGTCCACATGATAAATGGCTTTCTCTTTCTCTAAGTTTTTTAACGGATGGGGCTCATTAGTTTACATAATCATCCCTAAAACTAGGACAGCGCTCCCACTGTCGCTCTGCAGTGAAATATTAATCCTACCAAACCAAATATTTGACATGATCTGTTGGGCTTGGAGTATTTTCCTTAAACCATTAACTTCGCATGGGTATGGGGAGACAGAAAAAAGAAAAAGACAAAGACATCTTTCACTACAGTTGTAGTACATAAGGAATATAGAATAATTAAGGAGAACTGCATTTTGTTTAAGAGTACTGAAATTATTTCTTAGCAGTTTATGTCCTAAACCATTTCAGACACTCAGGCATCCAGCTCTTCTGAAGGGTTCTGATTTTAAAATCAACTGCACAAAATTCATAAGCATACACTATGTGCTGTATACTGAGGAAGGAAGGTTATACCAACTAAACTGTAAGAGTGGCTCGTTTTTCACTTATAAATTCACTTAAGGGGCATGTGGGTGGCTCAGTCAGTTAAGCGTCCAACTTCGGCTCAGGTCACGATCTCACGGTGTGAGAGTTCAAGCCCCACATTGGGCTCTGTGCTGACGGTTCGGAGCCTGGAGCCTGCTTCGGATTCTGCGTCTCCTTCTCTCTCTGCCCCTCCCCTGCTCATGCTATCTCTCTCTCTCTCTCTTTCTCTCTCTCTCTCTCAAAAATAAACATAAAACGATTAAATTCCCTTAAGAAGGCTAAAAAGAGTCATCTACAAGACATAGATCTTCCTAAAGAAGGCACTCCTGTTGTTTTCTTTCACATAAACTGTATACACACATTTGACTTTAAAATACCCGTGATCTAAAACATACCTATTAAGAAGTACATTTTATCCTTTCATGCTATTAAACACACAAATATCAAGAAATATTTTCTCTAGCACATAAAGTACCATGAGGAATGTAATATATCTATATAATTTCATACTCAAGATATTGAGAGGTCTCTAATGCTACACACATGCATATTTGTGTGAAACAAAATACAGACAGTGTTGGGGAAGGAAGAATATGAGTTTTGGATATTTTTATTTGATATGGTGGCAATTCATCTATGGGGTGGTTTTCTCTCAGCATATGCATACACAGGACTAGAAATAAGTGGGGGAGGGGGGAGCAAAATGCCCATTTACAAACTTGCTTTCCATAATAAAGATCAATTATTTTTCTGTTTAAAAACCTACGGTCCTTACAAACCTAACCATACTTTTATCGTGTGATCCAGCAATTGCACTCCTTGGGATTTACCCAAAGGAAGGGAAAATTTATGTCTACACAAAAACCTGCATACAGGTTTTATGTTACAGATGTGTATGCAGCTTTATTCATAACTGCCCAGACTTGGGAGCAATCAAGATGTCCCTCAGTAGGTGAATGGATAAACAAACTCGGGTGCAGCCGGACACTGGAGTATTACTGGGGGCTAACAAGAAACGAGGTACTCAGCCATGAAAAGACACGGAGGAACTTAAAATGTGTATGACTAAGTAAAAGAAGCCAGTGTGCAAAGGCTCCATACTGTAGGATTCCAAGTACACGACACTCTGGAAAAAGCAAAACTATGGAGTCAGTAAAGAGATCAAGGGTTGCCAGGGAATGGGCAGGCAATGGAGGAACTATAGGACAGTGAATACATTCTGTGTGATACCTTAATGGTAGACACCAGTCATCATACTTTTGTCCAAACTCTCACAATGTACAACTCCAAGAGTGAATTCTAATGCCAACAAGGACTCTGAGTGATTGCGATGTGTCAGCATACATTCACCCGTTACACGAAGGTATCGCTATGGTGGCGGATGGTGATGAGGGGCAGGAGGTATCTATGTGTGGGGTCAGGGTGGAGGGGGGCAGGTATATGGGCAACCTTCATACCTTCCCCTTAATCTTGCTGTGAATCTAAATGTGCTTTACAAAAAATAAATTCAATTCAAAATAAAAAGGTTTTAGGGGTGACTGGGTGGCTCAGTCGGTTAAGCGTCCAACTCTTGATTTCGGCTCAGGACATGAACTCACGGGTTCATGGGTTCGAGCCCCAGGTCGGGCTCTGTGCTGGCAGTGTGGAGCCTCCTTGGGATTCTTCTCTCTCTCTCTCTCCCTCTGCCTCTCCTCTGCTTTGCATGCTCTGTCTCTCTCTCTCTCAAAATAAACTTAAAAAAAATAAATAAATAAAAGTTTTTTAAAAAACTTTTCATTTTAAGCCAAAAGGTATCTAAGATGACTGATAAACTATTCTTTTTAAAAAAATTTTTTTAGTGTTTATTTATTTTTGAGAGAGAGAGCGAGCAAGTGGGGGAGAGGGGCAGAGAGAGAGGGAGACACAGAAACCAAAGCGGGCTTCAACTTCAAACTGATGCGAGGTTTGAACCCATGGACCATGAGATCATGACCTGAGGTGAAGTCAGATGCTTAACCAACTAAGCCACCCAGGCACCCTTGATAAACTATTCTTTAACAAAACAAAACAAAACAAAACAAAACAAAACAAAACAAAACAAAACAAAACCTATAATCCCTCCTGTCCACAAACAGAAAGCTCAGCTTGGTCTCAGTCACTCTCTCCAGTCTCAGCACTTAACACCTGCCTTCCATCACCTACTGCTGGGCTCACAAGGAACCATGACTCCCAAGCTGTAACCACAACACACGCTCCTAGGCCTCCTGATTGATGTGCTCCTGCCATGCTCTCTGCCCAGGAGTGGCTTCCCTGCTGGCTCCTCTTCTCATACTGACATCTTTTCATCCTTCTAGAGCCAAAAAGCATCTCCTCTGGGAGCTCCCTGTTGAAACTGAATCAGACAGAATTAATCCTCTTTCCCCTTGTCTGTTATTATACTACAGTTAACTGTTTTCATGTCTGTCTTCCCTGAGGGAAGGTCATGGGTCACCCATCTTGGTAGCCCAGCCTCTATTGTGGGGTCGTTACCGGCAATCAATACCTGTTTGTAGGATGAATGACTGGTTCTCCCATGTGGATCTACATGTGGGTGGTTTCAAATCTCTTTGAAAAGTAGGTGGGACACAAGTAATAAGCGAAGCCTGGGTTTCCACTGTTACTGTACTACATAATGGAGCTGTCACTACCGAGTTAAATACACTGCTCATTTTCTCTCTAACCCCACTGTTCCTGTTTCCTTCCACATCCTCCACACCCTTATTCCTCCGACCCAAATCTCACCCATCCTTCAAGCCTGGCCTCCTATCATACCTACTCTAAAGGCCTTGTTCAACTATGCAGACATGCACAGGCAAGCTACAGGTTGAAGAAAACTTATGAAATCATTGAGGCCTCCTGCTCACCTACGGCTGGCACTGAAGATAAACCCAATGTGCTAACAGGGAAGGAAAAGGTTATCAAACTGGATAGTTCTCAGGTGTCACGCAATGACCAAGAACCCCAATTTTTCCAGAAAGACCATCAAGAGCCCATCATGTTGCTGATATCACAAGGGTCTTTTTCCTTTGTCCAGACTTTCTTCTCGCATCTGCAACCTACCTGCTCTCCTCACCACAGGCCCCTGAATTCAACGGTCACATCAGCCCTGACCATTCGGCAGCACTCTGAAGAGGAATACTCTTCTGCTTGAAACTCCTTGATTTCACTTCTGTGAAAGTATGCATCTCTTGTCCCTTCTAATCCCTGGCCGTTTGTCCTTTAGCTCCTCATGGGAGCATCTGTATCTGCGGTGTCTTGGGAATCTATCCCAGAACCACTTCCCATTAGTTGACTTCATCCAGTCCCATGGCCTTATGTCAAGTCCCAGATTTGCTTCTCTGAACTTAACCTTTCTTGGGAAATCTAGACTCGACCTGGGTATCACAGAGACATCTCAAATTTCACATGGACAAACCCAAACTCGTGATTTTCCGCCACAAACTGTTCCTTCCCAGGCCTTCCCCACCTTGGAAAACAGACCTACCATGTTTTCTGTCACTCCAGCCAACAACCTAAAAACTAACCTTGATTTTGCTCTTTCCCTCAAACCCCCTATTTCCAACTCATCCCCTGGCAAGTCCTGTGCACCCTGCATCAGAACAGCCAGAATCCAACTACTTCTCTCCAACTCCCCCATTTAAGGCCTAGTCCAGGCCACCCCTATCTCTTATTCCAGATTGCTTCCTAAGCCACAAAACTGAGTCTAATCCCTCCACTACCCAGCTGCCAGAGGAAACTTTGAAAATGCCAATCATATCACATCATTCTCCTACCTCAAAATCTCAAGCACTTTCCCCTCTGGCTTAGGGAAAAGCCAATCCCTGACTCTGATTACAGAAGCCCTTCAGTCCTGGAGTCCTGGCCCTGCCCATCTCCTATCTCATCCATATGCCCTTGTCCGTATGTCCTCCCCCTGCCCACACAGGTCTTCTTTAAGTCGCTCTTGCCCTACTTGTCTTCCCCCTTGAAATGCCTTTGATTTGGTATTCTCCTGGCTGTCCTCTTCTGGTCACTCAGGTCCAGCTTACAGGTCACTCCCTCAGAGGAAAAGAAGCCATCAGACCATCCTGTTTAATTTCTCTGCAAATCACTTGTTACTCTCCATCATTCTTCCGGTTTGTTTTATGGTAGATCTTCTTTCCTCCTGCTCCCATACCCCACTGGGATAGAAACTCCATGAAAGCAGAGACCTTCTCCAAGCTGGTCATTGCTATATCCTCAGAGCCTAGAAGACAGCCTCACCAGTAGCGGATGCTCAAAATGAGCCAGTGTGGTATGAATGAAGGCCAGACCTGTGTCACCCCTCAACACTTACGGCTGAAACCCTTTGAGACACGTTGCTCAGAACTTCTCTGCCCTCTTTTTAGAGTTAGTGATATTCTATACTCTATGCCTATAACCTGATGCCATAGGTTACATCCCTGACATTCTCCAGGACTTCCATCCTGCAGACTTTGCAGAAGGCTTTCTACCACTGGAACAGACCTTCTTCTGTTACAACGAAATATAACATAATGAGGTAACTATAAGCCCATCTCCTCCTCAGCCTGACAACTACTATTTACTCATCCTCTTCTCTGTGCCTTGTGCTCAATTGTCCACAATCAAGATATGTGTTAACTTCCCTGTTACACAGATGAGGAAACTGGGATTCACAAATACTACATAACTGGTCCCAAGTCCATTAAAGCAAGTGACAAAGGCATGTGTGCTTCACAAACTGGTAGGGTAAAACATCTCAGAGCGAGGGCTAGGCATACTGAATTGAAAAATGGTCTCTTCACCTTTTAATCAGCATCCCAAATCCCAGAGTCTGTCAAGATTATGAGAATGATCAGATCCAGAGTTATACACTGAGATTTCTGGAACAAAGCTAACTGGTGTCCATCTGTTATAGAGAAGAAGCCACACGAAGGTAAGTGACATCAACTAATGCCTCCAGAACTAAACTGACATGGTGACTTTACTCAGGGTCTCACCCACAAATGCTGCCATGCAGCAGAAACTAACCACTAGTGACATTCCATATGCTCGTAATCAAGAAGCTACACTGACAGAGATGTTGAGACCACACACACACACACACACACACACACACACACACACACAAGCTCACTGGCAGCAAAGGGACGGACCTTTATTTATTTTTACTTATTTATTTATTTATTCTGATTTTTTAAAAAATTTTATATGCAAGTTAGTTAGCATATAGTGCAACAATGATTTCAGGAGTAGATTCCTTAATGCCCCTTACCCATTTAGCCCATTCCCCCCACAACCCCTCCAGTAACCCTCTGTTTGTTCTCCAAAACTGGGAGTCTTTTATGTTTTGTCCCCCTCCCTGTTTTTATATTATTTTTGCTTCCCTTCCCTTGTGTTCATCTGTTCTGTGTCTTCAAGTCCTCAAATGAGTGAAGTCATATGATATTTGTCTTTCTCTGACTAATTTTGCTTAGCATAATACCCTTTAGTTCCATCCACGTAGTTGCAAACGGCAAGATATTTTTTTTCTTTTTAATTTTTTTTAACGTTTATTATTTGAGAGAGAGAGACAGACAGACAGACAGACAGCAGGGGAGGGGCAGAGAGAGAAGGAGACACAGAATCGGAAGCAGGCTTTAGGCTCTGAGCTGCCACTACAGAGCTCGACGTGGGGCTTGAACCCACAGACTGTGAGCTGAGCTGAAGTTGGCCACCCAACCGATCAAGCCACCCAGGCACCCCACAAGATATTCTTTTTGATTGCCGAGTAATACTTCATTGTGTGTGTATGTATGCATGTATATACATATATACATATATATGTGTGTATATATATACACACATATATATGTATATATACATATATGTATACGTATATATATGTATGTATATACGTATATATACATATATATACGTATATATATGTGTGTATATATATATACACACACATACACATGCATACACACACACCACATCTTCTTTATCCATTCTTCCATTGATGGACATTTGGGCTCTTCCCATACTTTGGCTATTGTTGATAGTGCTGCTATAAACATTGGGATGCATGTGTCCCTTCGAAACAGCATACCTGTATCCTTTGGATAAATACCTAGTAGTGCAATTGCTGGGTCGTAGGGTAGTCCTACTTTTAATTTTTTGAGGAACCTCCATACTGTTTTCCAGAGTGGCTGCACCAGCTTGCATTCCCACCAACAATGCAAAAGAGATCCTCTTTCTCTGCATCCTCACTAACAACTGTTGTTGCCTGAGTTGTTAATTTTAGCCATTCTGACAGGTGTGAGGAGGTATCTCATGGTGGTTTTGATTTGTATTTCCCTGATGATGAGTGATGTGGAGCATTTTTTCATGTGTCCATTGGCCATCCGGATGTCTTCTTTGGAGAAGTGTCTATTCATGTCTTTTGCCCATTTCTTCACTGGATCATTTGTTTTTTGGGTGTTGAGTTTGATAAGTTCTTTATAGATTTTGGATACTAACCCTTTATTTGATATATTGTTTGCAAATATCTTCTCCCATTCCATTGGTTGCCTTTTAGTTTTGCTGATTGTTTCTTTCACTGTGCAGAACCTTTTTATTTTGATGAGGTCCCAATAGTTCATTTTTGCTTTTGTTTCCCTTGCCTTTGGAGATGTGCTGAGTAAGAAGTTGCTGCGGCTGAGGTCAAAGAGGTTTTTGCCTGCTTTCTCCTCGAGGATTTTGATGGCTTCCTGTCTTACATTGAGGTCTTTCATCCATTTTGAGTTTATTTTTGTGTGTGGTGTAAGAAAGTGGTCCAGGTTCATTTTTCTGCATGTTGCTGTCCAGTTTTCCCAGCACCACTTGCTGTCTTTATTCCATTGGATACTCTTTCCTGCTATGTCAAATATTAGTTGGCCATACGTTTGTGGGCCCACTTCTGGGTTCTCTATTCTGTTCCCTTGATGTGAGTGTCTGTTTTTGTGCCAGGGACAGACCTTTAAACTACATATCTACCCTATGAAATGAATGCAGCAACACGAAGCAACTGTCACCACCAAGCTCCTTAAATAAAAATGCTATATAGATGCCATGTACTAAATAAAAGCTATAATTCTCTGATAGATGGGGTAACATTACTTGGTATGTATTTTAGTGTACTTTAGACTGATATTAAAACTAAATCTAACTAGACCATGAGGTCTGTGTAGTTGGGCAAATTAATCATCAGCAAAAGGGCACTCCCCTCCAACAGGGGTTGCGGGCTCCTTTGAACAAACTGCAGACAGGCACTTTAATGAGGGAGAAAATATAAGCTACCATAACTAGTCAAATGAGATCCTACAGAAGGGAAAGTACATTAACTGATGTGCTGATATCTGCTGCCAAAATATCAGCTAGGGAGAACAAAAGGTTGTCAAAGCGAGATGCTGTAACTAAGCCAAGACAGCCCAAGGTTTGGGGTTAAGCTGCAATATGACATTCTCAAGAGGAACATGAGTTTTGTTTCCAATGTCAGCGCTCTAAGTGATTTTTATCAGTGTCATATTTTTAGGACTCGCCAGCTCTCCCCGACTACCAACAGGAGATTCCAACAGACTGTCACGATGACGTGAGATATACACATTTTGATAAATAGTAAAAAATTTTCTGTCATTCTTAAATACTCTTTTATGACACAACTTTTCTGTCTATGCAGGTAACAGTGTCCAGACACATTCATATCACTTGACTACATCTCTGAGGGACCCTCCAAGTACGACGGTTTACCAAACCCTTATTAAGATCAAATTCAGCCCCTTCAAGTAAAGAAATACAGAGAGGTTAAAGGTGAACATGAACACGGACGCACACATGCAGTGATGTCATGGTTCGGAATGGGGTAAGACAGATGATGATGAAGGAAAAAGAACATTTCACGGGCACCATGCTAAGTGTGCAAGGCCATGATACAAGGAGAAAGTGGGTAGTGACCTTGCCACTTACTCGTTTGTGAGACTCTGGACAAGTAGCTTCATCTCTGAAAATTCTCATTTTCTTGCCTATAAAATGGGAATAACAACTGTATTACACCACCTGTCCTACCTCTTCCCACAGAGTGGAGAACTCAGAGCATTTGGGGCTGCCTCAAACACTACAAAGAAATAAATAATGGGATAAAGTTCAAATAAACAAAGTAAAAATGGCCTCCTAACTGAGTTTTTATGAGGAATCAATTAGAGTTTGTATGTGAGAAGTGCCCCTAAAGTGTATGGCACTTTACAATTACTGAGCCAAATTGATCTTGGCAGAGACGCTGAGTGTTTAATGTTTCTCCAGAAGCAATACCACTACGCAACCCTCAGAATCAAAGTGGGTCAGAGAGTCTCTTGAAAAAATGAAATCCCAAAATTAAAAGGGGTAAAAATAAGGCTGGCCCTAGCCTTCCTTATCCCTCAACACCAAATCGATTTATCAATTTATCAGGTGATGGAATGCATGCTCTCCAGGTATAACAAGTTAGGGACGGCATTGTTTGGCTTGTTGGTTCATTTGTTTGTCTCAGAAACATGTGAGGCTCCTGGCCAATTTCTGTCAAAATAAATTCAATGCAACTATGCCAATTTAGGGCCACAGTTTCCATTGGCAAGTCAATGGCACAGGTCCTGTCACTTTTATCCTCATCCCTATGACCACATTATTCATTGTACTGTTCGTTGATTAATGATGGTTTTTACCCACGAAGTCTCCCAGAGAGTCTCAGAATCCTTTTCAGCATGGAGGTCTGAGTCCATCTTACAAAAGGGTGGTCAGAATGAAGCGTCTATTATTAGCCATCCATAGAATACAGAAATGAGCAACTGACTTAGAGTCCAATGGCTTTCCAAAACGGAAATTTCTACTTTGAACTGATAATTTCCAAGGAATAAAACCATCAAGATTCAATCTCATTCACCCGATCAATATATTCAGCCATTCGAGGTAACGTTTTCCAAGTACCTCCCACTAGGAGGCTTAAATGCAAGCCCCCTCTCCCCCTCCTTTAAAGTCACGTGTTCCATTAAATTGCGAGGTACAAGAAAGAGGCAGCAATTTGTAAAAAACAAACAAACAAACAAACAAAAACAAACAAAAAACAAAAAAAACCGTGCCTTTGAAGTTCCTGGCCCAATGACATATGACTGCAACTGAGCTTAGGGATCTCCTTCCTGCGCTATGTTTTCATTAGCATAGTTCTGTTCTTTCTTGAGGAAAAACAAACAAACAAACAAAAACAATGGCCTGCAGTGCACCTCCACAAGTAAAACAAAGACTTTTGTCACTGTTAGAATTCCTCATGCTCCTTCCTGACATCAAGAGCAGGAGGGGCTGTTCTGCCTGGCTTCTGGGGCATTTCTAGGTGGTCGGAACTGGAACTTTAGACTACTTAAGTGTCTCTCCAAATCTCCAAATTTAGGCTTATTCTGCAGTTACCTGGACTCAAGAAATCACAGTTGTCATCTGCAGTGTGACATGCTTCTGCAGGGCTGGTCACTGTTCCCCGGACTGGTTACTATTCCCTGTTTTTTTTCCCTGAGTCTGGACCCAAACCAAAGGAACAAGGTGGATTATGCAGATCATTTGCTCCCCACTCACAATTGGAAAGAGTCCTCAGTGTCTGATGATATCTCCCACACCTTCACCCACGTTATGCATGAAGTCTTGGCAATGCTTCCCAGCTCTGGGATCTGTCTCCAGCAGCAGGCCGGAAGTTTCCACATAGCTACTACAGCAGCATGTTCAGATCCGACCTTATAAACATGGCGAAAATGAAACGATGCTCTTGAAAATGGACTTTTCTTATAACTTCCCTTTTTCTGAGATACTACAATGCCTCCGATCTGTAGAATGCCTCTATCCTTCGCAAGGTCTGCTGACTCATCTTTCCTAACACCTACGCATTCTTCCACTTGTCAAGGCTGTCCTTCCATTCTGGCGTTTATTCGCTCTTTCCTGTGCTGTGCGGCTTCCTTCTGCTCCATTCATGCTATGGGCGAAACTCTTACCAAACTACCAAGTTCACCAGACCAACATCCTAGTTGAAAACCTCAGACACAGGGTACCTGGGTGGCTCAGTCGGTTAAGTGTCCAACTCTTGATGTTGGCTCAGGTCATGAACTCATGATTCACGGGTTTGAGCCCCGCATTGGGTTCTATGCTGACAGTGTGGAGCCTGCTTGGGATTCTCTCTCTCTCCTCTTTCTCTCTGTACCGCCCCTCCCCTGCTCTCCTTCTCTCTCCAATAAACCTCTTGGTTTAAGTGAATCGTTACCTAAAACCAAAATAAGTTGCAAGATAACCAGAACATCTCTTTCTTGATATTTTTTATATTAGTAGAATAAACCAACCATACATGGTTGTATTTACTGACCAGTTGATATGCTACAACTTGCCAAAAGTTTTGAGATGCTTTCCTAAAGGCTGATTTAAAAAAAAATTAAGTTTATTTATTTTGAGTGGCAGAGCAGAAGAGGGGCAGAGAGAGAGAGGGAGAGAGAGAATCCCAGGCAGGCTCTGTGCTGTCAGCGCAGAGCCCAATGCAGGGCTCGAACTCATGAACTGTGAGATCATGACCTGAGCTGAAACCAAGAGTCAGATGTTTAACAGACTGAGCCACCCAGGCACCCCGCTAAGGGCTGATTTTTAAAACAAATAATAAACTAGAATGGGTACATTTTAAATTTTGCCTTCACTGAGTAAATCTTACTCTCATTATTATAACTCACACAACTGCCACCCAATACAGGAGCTCTTAAGAAACTATCATTTTTGGAAGGAAGGGGAGACCAGAGGAGTGTTTTGCGTTCCTGAAATGATTTGTTTTATTTTACTTTTATTTATTTTTAATTTAATGTTTATTTATTTTTGAGAGACAGAGCATGAGTGGGGGAGGGGTAGAGAGAGAGAGAGAGAGAGAGAGAGAGAGGGAGAGAGAGAGAAAGACATAATCCGAAACAGGCTCCAGGCTCTGAGCTGTCAGCACAGAGCCCGATGTGGGGCTTGAACTCACGAACCGCGAGATCATGACCTGAGCCAAAGTTGGACGCTTAACCGACTGAGCCACCCAGGTGCCCCAATTATTTTTTATTTTAATGCTGTGCTAACAAGATCACAATAATTTTAAAGTGTACCTTCTCTTATGTTCATTCATAACCAAACTTACAAACTTCAAGACAGAATAACACAGTGCCTCAAAATAAGAAATAGAAAATTTTACATGCGATTTTATAGCAGTGCTACACAACAGATTCAAACTGAAAAATAAAATCCACTATGAAGCGCCAAAGAAGTAAAGAAGAGAAATGAAAATGCTTTAGGAGACAGGATAAACAGAGTTCCAAGTACAGAGTTCAAATCCTCTGCAGTCACCACCATTTTATCAAAATGCCACTGGCATGCACAAAGTTAGGCAGAAACTAACAAAACAATAAATTACTTTTTTTGTTAAATGTCTTCAGTTCTGTTTTCACTACACAACATAGCATCAAATGGAATCTCACTGATTTCTGTAGCCCTGGTGACTTGTTATCTGTTTTTTGTTCTGTTTTGTTTTGTTTTCTCTTCGGAAGGAAACAATGCCAGTGTAAGCTCAGAGTACAACCTGATGGGTCATTAAGGTGAAGAGCAGCTTCTTGCTCTTGAAGCTATTATGAGGTATGTGAGTCCCAACACTGCCAAGAGCCTAAATGAACAAAGCCATGCAGAGAAGCACATTTTTTTTCAATGCCTACAGCTGTTGTTGTGATCAATAAATTAGACAATTTTAAATGTTCTGGAGTCCACAGTCACTTTCTGCTTTCTGTCTTTTCTCTTTCAAGAGATACCTTCAATCAAGAGAGTATGTGGATGTTCTACAAAATGCCTCACATTCAAAAGGAACCCCAGAGTCACAAAGATGAGACCGTCTTTATCAGATCTCTGAGGCTGACCCCACGTATCATCCAATGCCATATAATTTTGGTTCTTGTTCAAGCTCTCAGACTGCTGGTCTCTAGCTATGTCTATAAAATTTAGCTTTTTTTTTTTTTGTTGTTGAGAGAGACAAAGAGAGAGGGTGAGAGACAGAGCAGGGGAGGGGCACAGAGAGGAAGAGAGAGAATCTCAAGCAGGCTCCACATTGTTAGTGCAGAGCCTGATGCAGAGCTCGAACTCACGAACCATGAGATCATGACCTGAGCCAAAATCAAGAGTAAGATGCATAACCGACTCAGCTACCCAGGTACCACTAAATTTAGCTCTTTGTATACCTCCCATCATTGATACAAGGATATAGATGCATAGGAATTGAGGATGGTGGTCAGTGACTATTAAAAGGATAAAAGGGGCTCTCAGTTACTCATACTCCACACTGAGCTAACTAGGAAACCCATATGAACTAGATAATGCTGCAAGTTCTAGAAAGGTAACAGGTACAGACAGGATAAACACAGAAAACCCAGATCTGCACTGTGGAGGTGCTAACTGTTCAGATCCTCCCACAGGATGCCACGGTCCAGGGATTCTCTTCCATGTCCTGGTTCCTGGGTGAGCCTGCAGAGTCCCCTCTATTAAATACACTGCTTGTTCTCCTAATATCCGTGAGGAGGGAGGCGCATGGGGAGTATCACTGCCCTATCACTGCTGTCACACTTCAGTCCAGCTGTTTCCTTGTCTGGTTCCCATACAGATCAGAGCTCCCACAGGGGAGGGACAGAATCCCACTTATTTTCATCTCTCCCAGCACCACACCAGTCTCTCAGAAGCAAAATGATTGCTGAATAGATGAGGGACCTGAGTCATCATCAGTGGTTGAAAGCAGGGGGGAGCAGCATGAAGGGCCCTGAGGCCTAGAACATACATCTGCAGCAGACTCTGCAACAGGGGGATTTTAGTAGCTGCCAGGGAGAAAGAGGGAGCCACAGCAAGCATTTTCCAGGAGGGATAAGAGTGCTGGAGGACTAGAAATGTAGTTCATTAGGTGGCTTTTCTCTGAAGGCTTGGGCAGGCTTCCCCAGATCCCACTGCCTGCAATGTGCCAGGAAGCCACCCAGCACACGGAAACCATACAGATGATGGTTCCAAGAGATGGGCTAAAAGGTACTGTCAATGAGACAGCAAGGGATTCTCTGTTCCAGGCAAATACTGCAGACACACGGACACACACATGGCTCCAGGGCATCCAAAATCTGGAAGCCACTTAAATAACAGCCACTTGAAGAGGCAATGAGCCCCTTGGAATGTGGGAAACAGGCTGGTCATCTGACTCATCAAATACCTTTACCACACAAGAATGCCTTTGGGGGCGCCTGGGGGGCTCGGTTGGTTAAGTGTCCAACTTTGGCTCAGGTTATGGTCTCACAGTTCATGGGTTCGAGCCCGGCGTCGGGCTCTGTGCTGACAGCTCAGAGCCTAGAGCCTGCTTCAGGATTCTGTCTCTCTCTCTCTCTCTCTCTCTCTTTCTCTCACTGCTCATGCTCTGTCTCTCTGTCTCAAAAATAAACAAAAGATTTAAAAAAAAATTAAAAAAAAAAAAAAAAAAAAGAATGACTTTGGGTCCCGCCTCTCATAGGCCTGTCTCTTGTGGACCATCTTTATGTGCAGGCTGTGCTGTTCATCAGCGCTGGATATGGGAAGGAGGTAGGACGCCTGGGTGAGAGCGGCCCTGGGTGGCCTCAGAATCAGGAAAGCTGGTTCTACTCACATGACTCCCTCAGTCCTCGCACCCCTGCTTCAGGGGACCAGAGGTAACAGTCCTCACCGTGCAGCTCTGACAGGGCCATTCCACAGACACCACACAGATAAGAGAATGTACACTTTAACATATTTTGTTCCTATGATTTAAAGCAGCAAAAATGTATTCTCTCACAGTTCTGGAGGCCAGAAGTCTGAAATCAGTATCGTGGGCCCAAAGCAACGTATCAGCAGGCTATGTTCCCTCCAGAGGCTCTAGGACAGAATCTGTCCCTCGCCTCTTCCAGCTTCTCTGTGTGCCCCATCTCCCTCTGCCTCCCTCTCACAAGGATTCTTATGATTGGATTTAGGACCCACTGGGATAATCCAGCATAATCTCTTCATCTCAAAATCCTTAAATTAATCACATCTGCAAAGACTTTTTTCCATTAAGATAACATTTACAGGTTTCAGGGATTAGGTTCTGCTATCTCTGGGACCACCGTTCAGCCCACTACACCCACCAGTTACATTAGGTGTTAATGTGCAATTCCTGCCCCATATTCTTTTCTTATTCCCTATCATCGCCACTAGAATAGAAACTCTTCGAGAATAAGAACTCTTAAGGCTTTGTAAATCCCGTGAAGGCTTTTAACGTATTATGTCCCGAATGAATGACTATTTGTTCATTTAGAAAATAAAACCTTTGTTCTCCTTAATTTTTATTTCCCAACATCAGTACCCAGGTAAAAATTCTAACACATAATGGCAAGTGCTTCATTTGTTATTTCTAAAATAGCCAGACCGTCTGTTCAGAGTAGCTGGAGAACAGAGAACCGCGTCATAATGCTTCCATGGTCACTGCCAAGTGCCTGCCCCAGAGCGTCACCTGTGATGCGCTGTTCATAAGAGTTTCAAGTATCACCAGAATCCGAAGGCAAGAGGGACCACTACAGGTGATAATTGCGATGAAATCCAGACGTACGAGTGAGGACTCCCTGCAGCCCAATTCATCTCCGGGTCAAGAACAGAAAAGCTGCAGCTAATCTGGAAGAGCTTGATGGAGACTCAAGATAGGGATAAATTCATTCATTTTCTCCAACAACTATTTATTGGGGATATTCTATGTATCAGTCATGGGGCACCCAGCGGGGAGCAAAATAGGCAAGCCCCTGCCAGTGTTGAGGTTTCATTCCAGGTGGGTAAGATAAACAACAAGTAAAATGTTACATATTGAATGGGGATATGTACATGATGCAGGTTAAAAGGAGACGGTGGGGCTGAGGAAGGCATCTCTGTTGCAGTGATGTTTAAGTTCAGATGTTAAGGAAGTGAAGAAAAGATGAGGTGACTGGTGATCAGGATCCTCTTTTACTGCACAGCCACAACTTGTGCCGGAAAATGAAAAAAGGCTAAAAACTAAGAGGGTGATGTCAAAAGGACCCAGGAGTCAGCTTGAAAGGATTTCCACTGATGAATTTTGAGACAACCTGACCAAAAAAAAAAAAAAAAAAAAGGAAATGACGGTCATGGGTCAGTACACATCAAATATATACTTCTTTTCTATTTTACTCTTTAGAAATGCATGAATCAGTAGTAATACTCCCAACAGTGGGAGGAGGGGAAGGAGAAAAATTCTTCCTTAACTGAAAGCCCATAGATAATAATGGAAATAGAAAACTGTCTTTTGATAAACGGCAAGATCATAATTGATTCAGGTCACCAACGAATGCAAAAATCACTCGGTGAAAGCTTGAGAAGAAGATATTATCCATGTGGACTCAAAATGTCACTCCAGACATTATAAAGCAAAAAAGGTGGCATCACAAGGGGAGAATCTGGCAGATACTGGATTGTGGGCTTCCCAATACAATTTTCTTGTGAAGGCATCATCATCTGTTCTTGCCAAATATGTTTAACATGAATCTAATGAAAAAGAAACCATCAGATAAATCGAAATTGTGGGACAGTCAACAAAAGAGTTGTACTACACTCTTGAAAAATGTCAGTGTTAGGAAAAGACCCTTCCCAACTGGGGAAACTGTTAAAAATTAAAGGAGACTAAAGAGATAGGACAACTAAATAGAATATATAATCTTTAACAGGATCCTGGATTTAAAAATACGACTCTCAAGAACTTTTTGGGGCTAACTGGAGAAATGTGATACGGGCTGCATATCAGATAATACTATAATCATGTTCAACTTCAGAGTATAATAATGACATAATGATATGCTTATGAAAGAGAATGTACTTGTTCTTCGGAGATAAATGTTCAAGTATTTAGGGGTAAAGTGAATGTCTGCAAAGGACTCTCAAATGGATCAGCAAAAGAACAAAAATTGAAATACATCCAGGGGCTAAGAGGGAAGGAGGCAGGAAGATAAAGCAAATGTGGCAAGGGCTAACTGGTGAATCGAGGTGAACAAGGGTGTTGACTGTATTATTCCTCCATAGGAGTGAGTATTTCAGGAACAGGGGACAATAGGCACTGACACAGACACAACTGGAACGGTCAAGAGAAAGCAGAGCCCAATGTGGCCCAAAGGAAATAAGCGAGAGGCAGCAGGAAGTGAGGTCATGGGAGATGGGAGGGCGGGCAGTGGAAGGCTCTGAGCAGGGGAGTGTCTGGCACTACGAAGATCACTCAGAGAGCTGGCTGTTGGGAGGGCACAGTTTGAAATGAAGCATTAAGTTAGGAGGCTATTACACAAATCCAGGGGTAAATGATAGTGGCTCCGACTAAGGTGGTACAAAGAGGGAGTAAGCGAAGTAGATGACAAAGAATCAACAGGACGTCCTCATGGACGATACACACACATGCATCCATACACACATACCACAGAGGGGGGAGGAATTAAAAAGGACTGCAACTCAGAACTTGGTTAAGATGGAGCCAAATGCATATTTTATATCAAGAGAAAAGAAAACAATTCTGATACCACTGCTGGAAAAGAAATGTTCTCTCACTCTGGGGGATCTCCATACTGTTTTCACCGGATCCAGTAATAATTCAGTGGAGCATATGGTCATGAGAATAGTAGTAGACAAGCAGAAGAACCCATGAAATTTAGCTCATCTCCTATTCACTTGGGATCATTAGTACAGCTTTCTCAGTTTCATAGTATCTCATCAATCACTGTCATGTGAGAATATGCAACATCCTTCTTACAAAGGTTGGGTTCTGCAGTTCATTTTCTACACTGTGTTTCCAAGAACAATACGAAGCTAATAATAATAAAACAGAACAGTCATCTTAGAACTTCTCACAAACGTCACCTAATTAATTCTTAAAACACCTCCAAGAGGTATTATTATCCTCATGTCACTGCTGGAGAAACTTAAGAATGTTTTAATTCCGCATTTGTATTCACTTACAGAGACACCTCCGTACTTCATATTATCATCACCATCTCATGCTTTCAAGGAATATCACAACTTAATTCTCTTATCAACAGGGTGGGTGTTAATGGCTGCAGCAGCATTTTAAGTATTGGAAATAGGTTTTAAAAAACGATGTGAAATTTCTTTTTTCTAGTCTCAAAGCAATGCGGCAACAAAATGGGATATAGGGCAGTACCCTCCTCTCCCCCCTTGCCGCAGTACTCACACACACACACACAGCACGAAGTAATTTCTTCATTTGCCCAAGATGGTCTAGTAAATAAGAGCTAACTGTTAAAACTCCAAAGAGAAATTTCAATATATTCTAAAACCCAAATTCAACAAGTTGGTCTTAGTATTTAGCCCAGAAAGACTGTAATAAACCACTCCGGACTGGTAGGTCCAGGCAAGCATTTAATGTGAGTACTACAAAGGAACTGGCCTGATGTGCTGTGGCTCTAGTAGGGCTCAAAGGGCCTGGGGCCATCAGAGCAATGGTGAGCCGCGGGCCACCCCCAGGGTGTAAGCAGGCCAGCCCTGGCTGAGGGAATCCTCCACAGGCTTCTCAGGTTAGAGCAGCAGTAGACGGCAGAGCCGCTGGGACCCACGGCCTGATTTCCAAGGGAAACCAATTTACCCTTCATCACATGATCTAGGCTCTGTCTAAAATAAAATTTGTTTAAAAGAGAAAAATAGGGCGCCGCAACTCAGAAGATGCTCTCCAGCCCCATAACCACACTCTCAACAGAGGACTGAAAAATTTACTTGTATAGTGAACCAAGCAGATGAGCTCCAAACAGAGTAACAAAATCCCTCCCCTTTAAATAGAATATTCTATTCAGAATGCAAATTTAAAATGATTGCAAACTCCAGTGTGTTGAAGGAAAATGTAGACAGAGTACTTATGCCACAGTAAGAATGTGGGCTCTCCCACCACATGCTTTACTGTGAACCAGATCAGGCCTCTTTCTTGACATTGGTAGGTGGGTATAACTTGTCCGAACTTGGAGGGTTTGAAAGTCAAGGAAGGCACTTTCAAAAATCACATTGGGACAATAGGCATAAATTGAACGGAACCTGGGCAAACGAAGATGTGTGGTCACTACATGTAACTTTCTCTGTGCCTCAGTTTTCATGTTTGTGAAATGACAACAGTATCCTTGTCTCACAGGGACAGCGAATTAATACATGTGAAGGACTAAGAACAGCACTGGGTATGCAGCAAGTTCTGGACAAATGAAAACGAAGCTAATAGAGATGCAAATGTCTAAGTAAGGATGGCTTCTCATCCAAGTCAGTAAACCAAAGAGAAAAAGTGAACACTTGAGAAAAAACTGAGAATATGGGGCACCTGGGTGGCTCAGTCGGGTAAGCGTCTGACTTCAGCTCAGGTCATGATCTTGCCTTTCGTGAGTTAGAGCCCCCAATCGGGCTCTGTGCTGACAGCTCAGAGCCTGGAGCCTGCTTCGGATTCTGTGTCTCCCTCTCTCTCTGCTCCTCTCCCACTTGCACTCTGTCTCTCTCAGAACTAAATAAACATTGAAAAAATTAAAAGAAAAAACTGAGAATGATCCTGATAAAGACCAAGGCTCCAGAAGCATTCCCAGGACCTGGCACATGTACACCCCCCCCCCCCAGACCCATGACCACCGTCAGTGAAAGGACTAATGGTTTCCAGGGACCCAAGTGAACTTGAAAGCTATGCTTAACTACCTGACTTCACAAGACTTCATTCCCTAGACTCGGTAACTTTTTAACACCTAAGTTTATGGTATCAGTTAAAAAAAATAAATAAACAGATTCCAGTAAAAGAAAGTCAAAGCAAAACTATCAGAGCATCTTTCTGCAACAAGTTTATTAGACCCATCCTTCCCCATTACTGCACATGAGTTTACGCCCACCCACCCCCTCCTGGCATACAACAGACATATCATCACATTCTTCCTTCTTTGGCTTCTTACAAGTAACAGCAGCCTCCAGCAGCCTTACTTACTAGTAACAGGAGAAACTGAGGTGGGGCCCAGAGGAGTGCTAACTGGCCTGTCCACACTTCCCCCCACAATCCCTCCTCCATCAATGATGTCTGACGCCAACCTCCTCCCCACCCCACCAACGATGTCCGATGCCAAGCTTCCCCATCTCTGCCCAGACCCACACCCACAGGACCAGCAAAGTGTTCATAATCAAGCTCATCTCTGCTTGGAGTGTCTGCAGTAGACAGACTCAGTCCTACACAGCAATGCCGAAATAAAACTCAAGGATGCATAAGGCAATTCATTAAACCATCACATTCACAAAAGCACAGGAACTGGAATCTGTAGAGTACAAAAAAATTGCCATCTGGTACCAGCTTCTTTCAGATTTTCTCAATGTTCTACACAGAGTGAAAGGGGAGAAACTAGAATAAAAAAGAAATGGAAACGGTCCTCATGCTACAAAGTTAATGAAACAAAAAGAGTTTAGCAGTCAGGTGGCTTTCTCACACTTACAGGTTCTCTGTGAAAAGAAGACACAAAATCACAACATATTGCCATGTATTTGGTAAATACTGCTTATGTCTGTCCCTCACCATGGCAACAAGTGAAGTGAGGGGCATTTAGGCAGCTGTGGGTACCCAGGAATATTTCTAGTAGCAAAAGGACAAACGGACAAGCTCTTAACAAAACTGAATTAGGTGACATTTGACCCTGATGCCCTTGTCTGTTAAACTATTGTCTACCTGTCATTCTCATTACCCTTTGGACCACTATAGATCCCATTCTTGCAAATACACATTTATTACACTAAATTACCTATAAGCTATTTATTATTTTTGTTGTGAACTTAACAGCGAGGCAGGGCATTTGCAGGTTCAGACAATGAAGGTCCATCAAGTTCATGACTTGTCCAAAGTCACAGAGCTTGCAGATGTAGGGGCAATGACCAAGACTCAGGCACTATGACTCAGCGTGCTGGGGTCCCAAACTCCATTTCCCCAGGACTTGACAGATAATGTCAATGAAGGAAGCTAGCCCGGTGGAATATTTGGGGCACCGGGGAACAGGAGGCCTGGAGAAGAAGGCCAGCAGGGACCCAACTCTACACTAGACTAGAATCACGCTAGTGGGGAATACAGACTCACTGAAGGGCTTTGGTTTCTCAGAGTAGTCCCCCGAAGTCACCAGTTGAGAGATCTCTTGCTGCTTCAAAGCACATTCAATGACACGTAACTAGTTTTATGATGCGTCTATACACCAAGTGTTCTTAGGTGCCAGGGAGACGGCAACGAGAAGAGGAAAAAGGCCTCCACTCTATGGAGCTAACATTCGGACTACCTTTCCTTCAAGGGATGGAGCTCTTCAGGGTGGGATCTGCCATGACTTCTAGATCATTTTCTCTGCCCCTCACCACAGCCAGGCACGGTCTCTAATATACTCTGAGGTTCACCTTTCTTTAATAATGCCTGTCTTCTTCGGCCTTGGACCTTGTTTTATTTATAATTAATGGCTGACCAGTTTTTACATTTTGATGGCTATCATTTAATATTTATGAATGAATCAAAATGCATGCCCTCCCTCTCAAAGTGTCAACACCATTCTTAAAACACACATACTATATAAATATATGCCATGTTTGGAGCACAGGTTAAAAACATCAGAACTGAGGGGACATCTAGGTGACTCAGGCAGCTAAATGTCTGACTCTTGATTTTGGCTCAGGTCATGATCTCACAGTTTGGGAGAATCTGGCTCTGTGCTGACAGCGTGGGGCCTGCTTGGGATTCTGTCTCTCTCCTTCTCTCTCTCAAAATCAATAAAATAAACATTAAACAAAATCATCATAACTGGGGCCCCTGGGTGGCTCAGTCATTCACCAGCTCTTGATTTCAGCTCAAGTCATGATCCCAGGGTCATGGGGTCGAGCCCCACATCAGGTTCATGCTCAGCATAGAGCCTGCCTGGGATCCTCTCTCTCTTCCTCTGTCCCTCTTCCCAGCTCACATTCACTCTGTCTCTAAAATAAAATAAAATAAAATAAAATAAAATAAAATAAAATAACAAATAGGGGGTGCCTGGGTGGCTCAGTCGGTTAAGCATCCAACTTCGGCTCAGGTCATGACCTCATGGTTGACAAGTTCAAGCCCCGCATCAGGCTCTGCGCTGACAGCTCAGAGCCTGGAGCCTGCTTCGGATTCTGTGTCTCCCTCTCTCTGCACCTCTCCTGCTCACGCTGTCTCTCTCTCTCTCAAAAATAAACATTAAAAAAATTTAAAGCAACAAATAATAAAAATACTTAAAAAAAAAAAAACCCAAAACATCAGAACAGGCTTGAGTCCCACAGATAATGGTCGTTCTTCCAGCAGTAGGAGCTCCTACCGTGTGTATCAGACACTATTTGTGGATACATCTGTGAAAAAAAAAAAATAGACATAAACACTGTCCTTGTAGAGAGTGGTAATATGGTGGGAATATTCTTCTCTGAAACTAGGACTGTGTGCTACCGGCAATGTGTCATGTGTGATTCAAGCCACACCTTAAACATGGCAAGAGGGCTTCAGGAGGTCTAAGAAGAAAGGGAATGCCTTCTTCTTGCTGACTTCTCGCTGACTGTGTGTCCAATACCTGAGACTCCATGAACCAGATAGAGAGCGGGACAAAGGATGGAAGACGTCATGTAGGAGTGTACAGAGTGCCGTGGATGCTCCCGGGCTTGCCATCCGCTGAGAAGCCGGGGCATGAAACGGAAATACAAAGGAACGCTGCTCGAGACACCTGCGTGGCTCAGTTGGTTAAGCCTCTGACTTTGGCTGAGGTCATGATCTCAAAGCTCATGAGTTTGAGCCCCACGTCAGGCTCTGTGCTGACAGCTTGGAGCCTGGAGCCTGCTTCAGATTCTGTGTCTCCCTCTCTCTGCCCCTCCCCTGCCCGCTCTCTCTTTCTCTCTCTCTCAAAAATAAACATTAAAGATTTTTTTTTTAAAAAAAAGAACACTGCTCTATCGTAACAGAAAGGCAGCTACTGAGTAAAGACAGCCAGCCCCCGGCTACTCACCGCGTCCCGACTGAGGGCAAGGCAGGACAGGTGTCAAGAAAGACACTGAGAATATAAAATGAGGCAGCTTCCCTTGGAACCTCACTATTTGATCAGAGTCGAGATTAGGAGCTGACAAGGGTCATATCCAAATTACTCATGAGGCAATGACATCATCATTATATGAAGAGCCACTAAACTGTCATCAATTTATGAAGTACTGAGGACTGTGGAAATTCTGAGTGGCTATAGTTGCCTCAGAAGGGGGAGAGTGAAGGCATATTATAAATTCCACTTAAGGTTTTTAAGATATTCTCTGTCACATCTGTACTAATAAGCCAAAATTTGGGCCAATGTGTGTGTGTGTGTGTGTGTGTGTGTGTGTGTGTGTGTGTGCGTTTTACAGCTTGTGGACGTATTGTGTATTTTGTATCTCCCTCTCCAGCCCTGCTGGAGGACAGCAAAGGTGTCAGAATTTCTGGATGGAAGGGCCTTTGGGAATCATTTGGTCTACCGCTCTGCTGGCTGCAGGAATGACCTCACATCCTTCCAGCTAAGACTGGCCTTCCTACGAGACATCCAGGGGCAGGAAGCTGAAGGTTTGATGAGGCAGCCTCTCCCACATTCAGAAAACTTCCTTAGCAAAGTCTTGCCCTTAGGCCACCCCGCTTGGGGCCTCCAGGCCGAAGTGCAAGGTTTTACTCCCAAGACGAACCAAACTAAACTTGAACTTTATTTAGCACCTGCCCTGCCCTAGAAGCTGCAGATCTCTCGTTTCTGGGCAACCTTCAGGAAGCCTAAGCTGGAAAGCTAAATCCCGTCTCAGCATCGCCTGCCTCCAGGGGTTTACTATGAAAGGAACAGAATCTTCCATTGCCATATTTAGAAACCATGTGTCAGCACCTCTAAAGGGCACATACACTGTGAATGCTCACCACCACCGCTCTCCCCCAGACAGGCAAACCCCACTCATAAGATGAGAACAAAAAAGAAATGTGATCCATCACAAAGAAAAAAAAATCTGTGCATGGTTACAATAAATCTCTTTCCGTGGTAACAGCATGAACGTATTTGCAATCGCTACAATTTATACCAGGCCATTATTTGGGGGCACACTGTTAGAGATGCTTCATCCCGTGCTGCCAACCAGATATCACTACCTCGGGAGGTCTCAGGGTGTTCAAGACCAGACTCACCGTGACTCGATTTTCCTCCCTCTCCAACTCTGCTGCCTTGGGGTCCATTCAATTAATGCTAGAAACCTCAGTACAAATCCCTGATTCAAAATTATCTACTAAAGAGCAACCGCGGGCACCTTTCTTTCATCGACTTTTGTGATCAAGATAGTAGCTGTTTACCAAACTCATTTCCTCTGTTTCCACAACACGAGAAAGCTGTATTCTCCAGCCTTGCTTGCCATAGATGCAGTCAGAATAGAAAATGCTGGGCAATGGCATGTGAGTGGATCTGATGTGTGCCATCCTCAGGTCGGGCAGTCCACCATCTCCCACACTCCTTTCCATTCCACCAGCCGGATGCGGATACCCAGGGCAAACTTGAAGGCATGCGCTGAAGACCCGCCCCCCAGATCCCGCAATGACCGTGTGGAGGAGACAGTCTCTCACACTCCTGGTCTGTGAATGACAAGTACAACCCATTGTATGTGAGCAAATGTTTTTTGATGTTTATTTGGTGGTTTGTGTGTGAGCCGTGATGTAAGAAATCCATCTTCTACTTCCAAGTCATTCATTTATTCATAAACATTTCTCAAACACTTCCGGAAAGAAGCACTGGGGAAATAAAAATGACTGAAGGAGGTCACAAGTCTACGTAAACCAGAAATTAAAATTCAATACAAATGATCTCAGAGTAGTATGTATCTCAGGTTAGTCACGGTGGAAAAACATGAGACTTCATTTTGAATCCTAGGCTAGTAAAGCTGGTTAATCTCTGTGTGGTGGCATCTTCATCGGCAAATGGAAGCAATGTTCCCTTCGGTCTTACCATGATGGATTAAATGGAATGAGACAATGTGTATGAAAGCATGTGGTCAACTATAGTGTACTTTTCACATGTTAATTCAATTCACTGCACCTGTCCTAATCTGGGACTTGTTACTCATGAAATAGTGTACCAGTAGCCTCACTCGAGTTTGTACCCAAAATCCAGCCTATTCTTAATACCTGGTGAAGGTAACTTTCCTCAGTCTGAGCTCTGATTGGTCATTTCCTTATTCAACAAACTTTCTAAAACTCTGGAACGCTTACAAGATATAAGTCAAACTTCTTAGCTCAGTGTTCAAGGCTCTAAGTAACATGATCCCACATTATTTTTTTAAGTCCGTATCCAGCGCTGTACAACTCCTGATTTTCTTCTCCTTTATCCATCCTATGTCCTGGCTACACACATCATTTCTCCGATGTGCCACATTTGCTCACCTTTTTCACTTTGTCTTATTCTCAGCCTGGTTTTGTCCTTCACAACCATCCTTCCCACCGCCGCCCCCGAAACACCACTATTTCTCAAGGTCCAGCTCAAATATCACCAGGTCTCATAAATCTTTCTACAAAAACACTCTCCTTTTCCAAAAAAAACCTTCACCCTCCTCTGAGCTACCACAACCTTTGTCTGATACTCTTTTCTCCTCTACTGTTGATAGCACTTGGATTCTGAATAGTTTATTGTCTTCAGGAAGGAAAAAGAAAAGGGAGTGTAAGCTTTTAATGAAGACATGTGTTACACTAAGGAAAAAATTCAGTAGAGAGTCAAATTACTTTTGGTTGGATCACCAAAAATAGACAACTTACATGAGTAGGGGAGTTCTCTGGATTGTCAGAAAACTATTCCTATGCTTCAGGATCTATTATATTCAGAGAGCATATATTATATGCTTTATGAAAGCTATTACATGGAACTTTCATGTTGAAAGTCACTTTTACAATAAATTTAATCCTATCAGAAGAGTAGAAGTAAAGTTCAAAGTCATTAATTCATTTCCCCAGTCAATTCTTCACAGATTTTAGTTCAGTCTTATTTTAGAAAATGAGAGAAACAAATAGGTTAAATTGACCCACTGATACCATCTAAGCATAAAACCTGTGAGTTACTATTTTTAAGGAAATGGCCATGAGTGGCTAGTGTTTTTCATTAATTTGCATATAGGCAAAAAAATATATTCACTAATAACAAATAATTTAAGTCACTCTATCAACTGAGAATTTCATTCGTTTTCTCTCTTAGGATTAAAAAAGGGGGGGTACTGGATACGGTATGCATATCTTCTCATTAAATAGTGGGAGACTCACTCTGTCCAGGCTTTGAATTCATGAAAATCTTAATAGAACATAGCATTATACATACAATGTAAACAGTACCTTCTAACAGGCATTCTTTTAACAAACTGGGCTAAAGTAAAAGTAGAATTCCTTGGAGATCTTTCTCTAAAGACCAGAGAAGTATTCATTTGCATCAGCCAGTGAGCAAGAGGGTAGGGAGGTAGCAGGAGTTTTACAAGAGATCAAAAATCCTAATCCTTTTAGATAATTAAAAGAGTTGTCCTGCAAATAACAGGATATAAAATAATGTGTGGCAAGACATATTGTGGTGCTTTAACACGAATTAGAAAATATTTTCTAGAAATTGTAATAAGTTGTATTATAAGAGGCGGATCAGATTTTGTACAATTTAGCAGATCATCTCCTGAGAAAGCGACAGGAAAAACCATCATACACACACAGGAGTTACACAACTCATCACTGGGCATTAACAGAAGCATAAATAAGATGAACTGAATGGTAGGAGCACAGTACATATTCCAGGTGCTCCTGTAAATCATCTGTAAACGACTCAACCAGATTCCTCACTCTCTCTGTTAACACTTAGACGACAAGTGGGAAAGGACTGTTCACTGTGAATTGCAGAGTCCCAAGGGTTCCATACTTGATGCAGGGTGTGGGGGAAGGGAAGGGAGAGACCCAGCAGCCAAGGGCCGGTGGCACTGGAGTGCGCTTACCTCCAGAAGTGAAAAGCGAAGAGAGGACTACAGGGGCTGCCTGGGCTGGATGGGGTTGGACTCAGGCTCCTTGGAGTGAGACTGAAAGTTAAAATAATGTCATTCCAATTGGGGAAATGGTGGCAGTAAAATAGCAACGCTCATCTAAGCGACCGTGTTCCCTTTAGGCCAGAACCACGGTGGCATGTCTATCAATGCCCTTAGGTAATCAGCTCATCACCTGCCTCTTTCCAGCTCTAAAATAGAGATCAAGGGCAAGGCTTCCTGCTGATACTGATATTCTTAAAACTACTGCTGCCATTTGCATTTGTGCCTTTTCTTGGTCACAAAGCTAACGTGGGAGGTATCTTCTGTGGTGTTTGCTGGGAAAACTTGGCCCTGCTTTACTCACTCGGTATATTCTATTTCTGACCAACAATCAATTGTAAAACTGTAGAACTACAGGGAAGTAGTTACCAGACAATAGAATTCAAGTTAAATACATTCAAGTTAAATAAATTCAAGTTAAATGGTTTTTAAAAGGCAGAGCAGCAAACATTTCCAAATAGGAAGATATGTTTTTAAGCACTTAGCAGTGAAAAACACCCAACAACATTTTCTGTAATCCCCGGGGGAAAAGGCAAAAAGTGTTCTTACACTTACGTTTATAATAGAGAACTTCAAAATTTCTTACATATACCTACAAATTATTGTACTTTCTCGAGAGGTTTTTTTTTCAATTGCATCTGTCAAAAGACCATTACGGTCCCCACCCCCACCAACCTATCCAAACAACCAAGCACAATGACCAGCCAGCTCTCAAATATTCATCAGAGTGGAGAGCCTATGTTTCCTTGAATTTTTTTTCCTTTTGGACTCATCTCTCTCTTGTTTTAGGGAAGACACAAAACTTAACATTTGTCACATATCTTACTTATAAAAATTTGACCCGTGGATCAAAGTATGAAGCTAATATCCAATTATTTCCAATTATTTTTACATCGCCAAATCAAAATTAAATCAGCTAGGCACTCTGGTACCAACTCTTTGGCTCAAGTGAGCAGAAAAACGCACACTATGGTGCAATGAGTTTCTTAAAGAACATTCTCCTGCCCCTGTACTGGCCATGACTACACCACACCATGTTTTCCTATCTCAGAGAAGGGGTCTTGGAATGGAACAGTACCTTGGATGATTCAAGCTGGTTGTCCCCTTTACTGAACAGAGAAATGACAACCATGGCTAAAATCAGACTTGGGTTTATCTCATTTTCAGTTCCATCCTTGTTTCCCATCATATGGATAATTGAGACTTGGCTGTATTCGTCTTAAACTGAAACATAGAATTACTGCTCAAAATGCTCCCACTTATTTAATAAAATGTTTCAACAAAGTTGTTTTTTGTTTTTGTTTTTATCTTTTAAAGCCATTCTCTGGTTTGGTGGCAGTATTTAAGAAACTAAGAAATTGATTTCCTTATACAGTCAGAGCACGTTCAAAAGCCACTGCTCTTAAACATGCTGTACTCTAACTTAGCAGCTCATTGGAAAGCTCTCAGGAATGTCTACTGACACAGACATGATTTAACCTAAGTACAGTCTTATCTGTCCCTTGTGTTCTGAAAATAGACATGCATAGACATGCATGGAACCACTCTGTGTCTCTAAGCTGACACAGGTATCATATGTGTTACCAACTATTTCTGTACTTACACCAATTTCTATACTTAAATTGAGAAAAAGAAAGAAAAAAGCTACTTACTTTCTCAGAAACTGTAAGGCCACACATCTGCTATCTAAATATCAGAGATTTCTGAATAAATTAATGACTCATTAATATCTGAAATACATATGTATTTGATGTCTCACATCCAGAAATTTCAATTTTTAAAAGGGGAATCAGAAAGTGCTTCGTGGTGTGTTATTGGTAAGTCAGATGGGAAATCGAATTCTGTCTACAGAATATAAAATATGCTACCGTAAGAGTGATCGCTGCAAGGCCTACAGAATACACCCTCCTGAAAGAAAAACAGTACAGTCTCATGGGAGAACATTCAAAAACTATGCCACATATGTGGTGTATTATAAGATCCCCAGATAATTAAAACAATAAACATTAAATCTGCTTTTAATAAAATGAGTGATAAGATTTCCCATTATAACATTTCCATGCAGTGGTTAGAAAATGAATTTGCCCCAAGACTATAGAATTACCTTTCTCCGTGAATGAATGCAAAATTAACTATGTCTACCTAAGAGTGATTTTACATTTTAAGGTAAGCGAAATGCTCAAAGTGTTAGGCTAACACTACAATGACATTTAAGAGTGATCCCTATTTCTATTATATCAAGCTCCTTAGGGGGAGAAGTAATCGATTTTAAATGCACAGTAACATTTAGAAGCTAGACCCAGAGGGTGTGGCCTGAGCCAAAACAAAATCCAGGGAAGCCCCTGTGTTTGGGTGACCCATATGCACTGTGTCATCATTGACAAAGTCATAAAATTTGTGGCATACCTCAGACTCTCAAATTACGGGCAGAACATTTGATACAACTGAATTTGTATATTGAGAAGTTACTTTCAAATGTCTCCTTCTAAAATGGAAAGATGCTAAAAATGAAAGAAAAAGGCGTAATGTGAAATGATACATACTAAGTCCAAAAGACAGCAACAAGGAAGTGGCACAACCAGAATCGGGGGTTAGTGCTCCCGGGTCTTGAACACAGAAGCATAGGCATCTGAGTGAGCTGTGAACTTCCAGAACGCTAGAGAGAGGAGGGGTAAGTGGAAGAAGGAGTGCGTGCCACTGAGATATTGCATATGGACAGTGAGGGCCGAATGCCACGGTGGAGGTGGAGATGGGGACAGATGTCAGGGCAATAGGTAAATACCGCTTGGATGTCCATTATGAAAAATGCCACAGCTAGCAAGAAGGCTGTTAAGAGCCCTCTAACTTTTTCTAAGTGAGTACTTGTTAGTATAAAATCAGCGTCAAATTTTAGTGCGAGAATTGATTAGAAAAGTATTCACATCACTTGAGATATGCCATGTTTTTTATTAATTATTTAATTATGAAGTCAGTTCCCTCGTATGACGCATCTCCAGAATTCAAGAAGAATAATTAATACTCGGAACGGGGCACAGTACTCTTCCTGCAGGCTCTTCCTGGAAGTAATCGAGTATAAAATGATTTGGATTGTATGAATCTCAACTGACACACAATTTTCTACCTTTATTAGGAGTTAGAAAAAAGGGCTATTTCTATTTTTCTACCACATTTCTATTTTACTGTTTATTATGGTAAGTGTGCCAAGCACAGACTTCTGCATCTTTGACTAAGAGATTTAAAATAAAAATTTGCTGACGCTTCCTGCATCACAGATGTTTAACTTCTGCGCCACAAATTAGATGTGGGCATTTTCATGTGGCTACAGCAGTTGGATGAGTTAATGGGTTAAAAAAAAATAAAAACAGCTAAGCAAACACATACCTCAACTAGGTAAACACTGCATGCGGTGGCTGGAGACAGTGCAGAGAGGATTCAAAATGCACTACAGTTCATTAATATTCTGTTGCACAAATAAAACATGGATCACATCTAATGAATGTTACCAATAACCCTTCTCTTGTACTCTAATCCATTGTAATGTCTTCTATTATTCAATGCAGACAGAGGCCTTTCTTTAGAAAAAGGCAGCGTGGGGATAAACAAACAGTAAGAGAGGAGAAAAAGACAGCTACACCAAGGCCTGCTGATACATTCTTTCACAATGAGCTGTTAAGATGTTTCCAGCACTGAGGTTTAGTAACTTTAAATATGCAAAAAAAAAAAAAAAAAAAACCACAAAAAACAACAGCAACAACAAAAAACCCTCTTCTCTTCTGACTGCAGTGCAAAATGCAGGGTCTGGGTTTCCACATGAGCTGAAAACAAATGCCATGCATTTAAGACACGTTCCTTCACCTCACACTGCAGTGCTCTGAGGCTGTCAGTACAAACAAATGCTAAAGAGCTATTGGGCGCAGGAAAGCGAGTGCCATGCAGAAAGCATTAAAATATTAAAGACAGACAATACTTACTCCAAGGTCAGCCCCGGAATCTGTAGCCTTTCCCGCTGGGCTTTCATGGTTGTTATATGTTACCACACTGTATTGTAACCAATGCACACATTCCCTGCCAGCGTCCCGGCGATGACAGAGAGCCAAAACGAACCTCTATAAAGGACTGGACTAAGAATCTCTCTAGGGGGAGGGGGATCCTGCAAGTTTGGGTCCTTCCACCTCTAGCCGTAATCAAGAGATGTCAGCCGCCTTCCTCAGGTTAACGGCAGTGCACACAGCACTGATTTCGTTAAGGGAATGAGGCTTTCAGCTCTGCATATCAAGTAATTGGTTTCTGATTTTTTTTTTTTTTTTTAAACAAAGTCGCTCCACTCACAGACCCAGTTTTCACCTCGGTGAGATGAAAAGTCCTTTCATCCTGCGGACTGGAACAAAACAATAAAGCAGCAGCATCGTACTTGTGAAAGAGTTTATCTCGGCAAACCTCAACCATTCCCCATCTCCCAGGGACGCGCTCAGAGAGAATCTGGACACCCTGAGGAAGTTCCACTTACTCTTTCCTTGGTGGAGTTAACAGAATCACTCATGTGCCACAAGAAAGACATGGGAGAATGGTGCCGAATGAAAACAATTAGATTTTTTTCTATATAAGGCAATCATCAGAAAGAGGAATAAACTAACTGTGTTAATTTGGGGGATGTTGAACTCTGGTGTGAGGCAAAGCCTTGTGTGAACAGGCAAAACCCTACAATGGGAAATACCAAGTGGAAATGCGAGAGATAGGAGCTTGTATTTCTATTTTTGAAAACTGTTAGGAACCTCACAGTGCTATACTACACTTGACAAAAGCAATCAGACACGATTAAGGAAGCAAAGGGAGAACGTATGTTTTGGAAGCCTGAAAGTTTCATCTCGTATTTATTCCAGCAACACAATGTTTCGTTCTATCCATAAATTGGGACTAAGTGTACTTGCATTGTGGTGCAGGAAGAACATAGCTGACTCATTTCTTCTCGTGTATTTTAAAGTGTTTTAAAATTCAGTAACCAGTGGTCTGCCTAGAAGTACTTGATCAAATGAAGTTTTATTTTAGCAAGAATATTCAAGCACTGCTGCTAGCCCACAGGCACACCGCAAATCTGTGATCAAACGACTGTGTTTAAGCGGTTACATTTCAAAGTCTATGAAGTCAAATTCCATCCTCACACAGATGAAGAAAACAACACACAACTAGGGGCAGTACTAGGGTTAGATTCCGGTGTATTCACTCCCTATCCCAAAGGCCTTCACTGGCAGGGAGGCCATGTGCAGTTGTTCAAGGCTGCACAAAGGTGCTGGGCAAAAAAGTAAGTGAAGGCTGAAGTCCAGCCTGCTTCCTACTTTGCCAAGCCTGCTGCATGGCTCTGGGCAGCTTCTACCCCCCCCCCCCCCTTTTTTTTTTTCCATTTTCACTAAGTTACTCTCAGCTTTGTACCCCTCTAGAGGGTCACCTGTTTCTAATTCTACAAAGGTACATGTGGGCCAGAGAAGGTTCATAAGATATTCCTGGAACCCTTCTCTAACCCCTAACCTACCAACATGGTCTAGGGTGTTTGTTAACTAGGTGACAACTTCTCTTTCTGTGGGGGCTCACAGAAAACTAACCAATCCTACCTTTCAGAGGCAACAAATCCATGCTGGGATTACGGTCATTGGCTCATGATCATTGGCAGCCAGACAGAATGTAAATAAGTCATTTAAATTAATATGAAAAGCATAACAATAAGAAACAATAAAGATATAATAGAACACAAAGAAGGGGGGATCAACTCTACTCAGGAAAATCAGGGAGAGCGGAAAGGAAGTATGGCACAAGCCAGGTTATGAGAGAGGAAGGAAGGAAGGAAGGAAGGAAGGAAGGAAGGAAGGAAGGAAGGGGGAAGGAAGGAGGGAAGGAAGGAAGGAGGGAAGGAAGGAAGGAGGAAGGGAAAGAGGAAGGAGGGAAGGAGGGAAGGAAGGAAGGAAGGAAGGAAGGAAGGGGAAAGGAAGGAAGGAGGGAAGGAAGGAAGGAAGGGAGGGAGGGAGGGAGGGAGGGAGGAAGGGAGGGAGGGAGGGAGGAAGGAAGGAAGGAAGGAAGGAAGGAAGGAAGGAAGGGAGGAAGGTAGGTAGGTTGGTTCCACTCTGCCTCCCAAAAAGCTAAATTCTCTAAATTTTTTAATCTCTTAAAGTACCTCATCTTAGGAGACACATTAGAATTTTATTCAACAGACTTCTCTACACAGGTCTTAAGTGAATTTCAGTTCCACGTTACCAATGGACCACAAAATATTTTCACTTGAAGTTCCCTTTAATACCCTTAATTTAAAATATCCAAACCCAAACTCCCTATCCTCCTGTCCTTGCCAAATAAGTTTCCCTGCAAGGTAAAATATCCTGACTCTTACCATTCTTTCCCCCCAAACCATGCTGATCCAAGGGTCCTATCCAGGTTGGATCATTATAATTTCCTTGTGACTGATCTCTCCACTTCCTCCTTGACATTCTCTATACTTTGTTGGCTACACAGATTCTAGAGTGATCTTTTCCAGAATATCACTCCTGTGTTGAAAACCCTCCAAGAGTTTCCCTCTCATTCTGTGTAAAAGCAAAAAACCTAGCAAACGTGGCCCAAACCTCAAAAAACCAAGCATCAATAGTTGTGACAATGGCAACATATTAGAACATACCCAGTGTTTAAGGCCATGAGTTCAAGGGAGGAAGGTGGGAAGGAGGGAGGAAGGAACCAGCCAGCCTGGGCCCCTTTTAGAAGATGCTAGGGAACTACCCCATTAATTCTGAAAGCTGGAAAAGGGAAAAATCAACCACTTATCTTGATTTCCCTATGAACTGCACCTCACAGATGAAAAAATGATTCTTTATATAAATATTCCAACTGGTAAATAAAGAAGGAGTGCTACAATTAGAGTATCATCATTTCTCAAACCCTAATAAGTCAATGGATTGTGGTCATGATCATGATGTGACTATAGCATCATAGAGAGACAAGTGGTTGTTCTATGCCTCTTGGTGCAACATAGGCGAAGCAGTCTTACTAAAAAAGCCACACGACCCGGATATAATCAAGCCACCGCATCAAAGCATCAATTTACAGTATATATAGGGACAAAGAGAAGTGATCAGCAAAAGAGCTAGCCTGGGAAAAGCAAAAACCACAACACAGGACCTGATATCTTAAACTAAATTGCTCAATGTGGGGAGTGAAGGAGACAGAGGGGTTAAATGAGACTAAAGAGACAAATCAATGAATTGCAACATATGAACTTGTGTGTCCTGACACCAAACAAACACATAATCAAATACCTGGAAATACTCAGTGTAACAGACACACACACTGACTGGATATGCGGTAATATTATTTTAAGAATAATATCAGAGGGTGGCACCTGGGTGGCTCAGTCGGTTAAGCATCCAACTCTTGGGTGTGGATTCAGTTCATGATCTCATGGTTTGTGAGTCTGAGCCCCTCAGCCTGCTTGGGATTCTCTCTGTCCGTCGCTCCCCTGCTCGCTTGCTCTCTCAAAATAAATAAACAAACTTAAAACAATCTTTAAAAAGAATAATACTGGAATCAGGATCACTTTTAGCTTCCTAACTTTTAGAGATACATATAAAAAAAAATATTCACAGGTAAAATAAAGTGTCTATGCTCCGCTTCAAAATAATCTGAGGATGGAGAGTAAGATACCATGTTGTATCTAATATTACTATTTATTAGATACACAGTAATCTAATATTAACATTTATTAAACCTGGATAATGGGTATGTGAAGGGTTCAGTATACCGTTCTCCGCAGTACACGTCTGAAATTTTGTTTGTTAAAAACATTGAAGCGTTCTTACCATGCCTACAAAGTTTCACAGGGCATACCCACACCCACCCTCCCTGGCCTCCTTCCCTGCAACTCCTTTGTTTCTCACTGTCCTTCCTGTACACCAAACACATTTCTATCTCATGGCCTCTGCGTTTACTGCTCCTTCTGCCTCCAACTCTTTTTCCCTGAGACGTCCAAATATCCTGAATGTCTTTTACAATCTCCCCGAGGAGGCTTTTTGAAATTCCAAGCCCCACCACCGCCCTCCCCCGCCCCATCTACTGTTTCCTTCTCATCCTGATATATTTTTCTCCTCAACGTCTATCACTGGACATATTTTATATTCACTTATTGTCTCTCCCCTATAAAAATGTGGGCTTCGGGGCGCCTGGGTGGCGCAGTCGGTTAAGCGTCCGACTTCAGCCAGGTCACGATCTCACGGTCTGTGAGTTCGAGCCCCGCGTCAGGCTCTGGGCTGATGGCTCGGAGCCTGGAGCCTGTTTCCGATTCTGTGTCTCCCTCTCTCTCTGCCCCTCCCCCGTTCATGCTCTGTCTCTCTCTGTCCCAAAAATAAATAAAAAACGTTGAAAAAAAAAAATTAAAAAAAAAAAATGTGGGCTCCAAGAAGGTGTGTTGCAACTCCAGTGTCAACAGCAGTCCATACAAATATTCAATAAATATCTGCTAAAATTTCAAACTACACTACAAAGCTGTAGTAATTAAAACAGTATGGTACTGGCCCCAAAACAGACACATAGATTAATGGAAAAGAATAGACAGCTAGGAAATCAACCCATACTTATATGGTCAATTAATCTAAGACAAAAGGGGCAAGAATATACAACAGGGAAAAAACAGTCCCTTCAACAAATAGCGCTGGGAAAACTGGACAGCTCCATGCAAAAGAATGAAACTGGACCACTTTCTACTTCCATACACAAAAATAAATTCAAAATTAAAGACCTAACTATGAGACCTGAAACTGTAAAACTCCCAGAAGAAAACGTAGGTAGTAATTTCTTTGATGTTGGCCTTGGCAACACTTTTCTAGATATATCTCCTCTGGCCAGGGCAACAAAAGCAAAATTAAACAATTGCGATTATACCAAAGTAAGGAGCTTTTGGACAGTGAAAGAAACCATCAACAAAATGAAAAGGCAACCTACCGAATGGGAGAAGATACTTGCAAATGGCCTCTCCCATAAGGTGAAAGAACTCATACAACTCATGCAACAAATAATCCGTTTAAACGTAGGCAGAGGACCTCAATAGATATTTTTCCGAAGAAGACAGAGAAATGGCCAACAGACACCTGGAAAGATGCTGAACATCATGAGGTAGATGCAAATCAAAACCACAATGGGATTATCACCTCACACCTGCCAGGATAGCGAAAATAAAAAACACAAGAAATAAGTGTTGGCAAGGATGTGAAAAAAAGGAACCCTCAGGCCCAGCTGGTAGGAATGCAAGTGGGTCCAACGACTGTGGAAAACAGCATGGAGGTTTTCCTAAAAAACTGAAAACAGAACTACCATGGGATCCAATAATTCCACTAACAGCTATTAATCGAAAGAAAATGAAAACACCAATTCAAAAAGATATACATGCCCTTTTGTTTAGTGTAGCATTATTTCTAATAGCTATGGTATGGAAGCAATCTAAGCGTCCATCAATACACTGATAAAGAGGATGCATTGTGTAAATATGTGTTATACACACGTATATGCACATATATACACATATACATACACAGCCTTTTCATTTTGTTGATGGTTTCTTTCACTGTCCAGAAGCTTCTTATTTTGGTATAATTGCAATTGCTTAATTTTGCTTTTGTTGCCCTGGCCTGTGGAGATATATCTAGAAAAGTGTTGCCAAGGCCAAGGTCAAAGAAATTACTGCCTATGTTTTCTTCTGGGAGTTTTATGATTTCAGGCCTCATATTTATGTGTGTACGTATACACACACAGTGGAATATTATTAAGCCACAAAAAAGAATGGCATTTTGCCATTTTCAACAATATGGATTGGCCTAGAGGGTGCGTGAGATAAGAGAAAGACAAATACTGTATGATTTCACTCACATGGGGAATTTAAGAAATAAATGAACAAACAAGAGAAAAACAAAAAAAGGAGAATCTTAAACACAGAGAACTGGTGATTGCCAAAGAGGAGGTGGGGCTGGGGGTGGGTAAAACAGATAAGGGGATTAAGAGCACACTTATCTTGACAGTGCATAATGTACCGAATTGGTTAATCAGTATACTATACATCTGAAACTAATATAGTACTGCAAGTTAATTATACATCAATAAAAAAAAAAAAAAAGGAGGGGGGGGGCGCCTGGGTGGCTCAGTCGGTTGGGCGTGCAACTTCGGTTCAGGCCATGGTCTTGGGGTTTGTGGGTTTGGGACCCACGTCGGGTTCTGTGCTCACAGCTCAGAGCCTGGGGTCTGCTTCGCATTCTGTGTCTGCCCCTCTCTCTGCCCCTCCCCTGCTCATGCTCTGTCTCTGTCTCTCAATAATAAACAGATATTAAAGAAATTTTTTTTAAAAAGAAAAAAAACTCTGCTGAAAGATGAATGAACGACTCTCCCTATATTGGTGAAACTACCAACTGAGGACACTCGCCCTCCCTTTTCTTGTAACTATAGCTCTCCACAGTATTAGATAACTGAACTGTGTCTGCAGCTCAGAGAGCGGCATCCAAGAACCTGGAGAATCAGGATGTGTTCAGCTACTACATACAGACCCAGAAAGGCCCCTGCTGGCTGGAAGGCACACACCCAGGACTAGCTGCGCACACACGTGCACACAGGAGGAGCCTACAGTAACACTAGAGTCTCGTGCAATGTGGTGGTGGGAGGTGAGGAGGACACTGTTCTAAATCTTACTGGTATAACTGAGAAGACATATGCACAAGGCTGAAGCTAAGCAGCTTTCTACAGTTACAGGGAGGGAACACCACTGTCTCCTTAATGGTGGAAGTCTAGATTTTGCACAAACGCACTGGCATGGCTTAAGGCTAGGTCCTTCTACGTAAACTCTCCAACAGTGGTTCCCAACCAGAGATGGAAATGTCTGGAGACATATTTGGTTGTCACAACTGGAGAGAAGGGGGTTGCAGCTACTGGCATCTTGTGTGCAGAGGCCAAGGTTGTTGCTAAACATTGTACAATGCATATACAGCCCTCACAATCCAGAATTAACCAACCACAAATCAATAGTGTGGCTCTAGAAACTGCTATAAAGTTAAGGGTCAATTTCTGCAGGACGCACAGCATCATCAACCAGTTTTAAACATTTTGGTTCTGACTTCATTACACTTCGCCTAAGGAAAAAAAATGCTGTATTATTGTTTCATTTTTTTATTCCCTATTTCTTCTCTCAGCAATACTACCAACGTAAGCGTATGTATATGCTTCTGTCCTGTTTTCAGGGGGAAAGACTTTTTATAGCTAGAGCCCCAGAAGTATCTGTAAGTCACAGAAACCTAATTAACAGTGTCTACAGGCCACACCCGACCAGAAACCTAGATAGGGAATTTTGCAAAGCAAGGTGGACATAATCCTGAGGCCAGAGAGTCTTTTTCTATATATGTTCAATTATTTACACATTCTAAAAGCTGTGCATGGTTGAGGAGAACTTTCAGAAAAGGTGCACGTGTATTTTTTTTTAATGTTCATTTTTGAGAGAGAGAGAGAGGGAGGGTGCGAGTAGAGGAGGAGCAGAGAGAGATGGGGACAGAGAATCCGAAGCAGGCTCTGTGCTGACACCAGAGAGCCCAATGAGGGGCTTGAACTCATGAACCACAAGATTATGACCTGAGCCCAAGTGGGATGCTTAACCGACTGAGCCATCAAGGTGCCCCTGTGTCATCTTCTTTTATCACTCACATAATCCGGTAAAAATCACGTTATGAACAATTTCACTCTCTCATTTCTGCTATCATTCATTTCACGCATTTCACTCAACAGTCGGTGTTCTAAGCATACCAGATACAGGAGCAGGTAAGACAGAAACCCACCTGTGGAATCCTTTTAAGTTGGGTAAACAAAGTAAGCACATAAATAAGATTGTTTCTGATAAGGACAGGTGCTGTGCAGGTGCCATCATAGGTGACAGGACGGTCAGTGACTCTGGGAGTAGATAGTGCCTTCAGGTCAGGGTGGGCAAATCATAGTGATGCAGGAGATTCAAAGGGAGAATGAAAAATGGGGCTCAGTCAGCTGAGCATCGGACTTCGGCTCAAGTCATGATCTCATAGTCTGTGGGTTCAAACCCCATGTTGGGCTCTGTGCTGACAGCTCAGAGCCTGGAGCCTGCTTCCAATCCTGTGTCTCCCCCTCTCTCTGCCTCTCCCCTCACTCTCACTTTGTCTCACTCTGTCTCTCAAAAATAAATAAATGTAAAAAAAAATTCAAAGGGAGAATGAAAAGGATGAAGAGTTTCAACACAGCACCACAGGCAGGGAGAACAGCAAGTGCAAAGCCTCTGAAGCTGGGTCAAGGCGAGGTCATTTAATGGCCATGAAGAAGGTCATATGTCTGATAGGCAGAAATAGAACACATTTTTTTTTAACGTTTATTTATTTTTGAGACACAGAGAGACAGAGCATGAACAGGGGAGGGGCGGAGAGGGAGACACAGAATCTGAAACAGGCTCCAGGCTCCGAGCTGTCAGCACAGAGCCCGACGCGGGGCTTGAACTCACGGACCGCGAGATCATGACCTGAGCCGAAGTCGGCCGCCCAACCGACTGAGCCACCCAGGCGCCCCTAGAACACATTTTTATTAAGCATTTATATAAACCATGGCATTATAGGGGATGCAGAGATGAATCACTGGTAAGTTGGGTTCTTAGGAATGATATTCTTTGGTGAAGCGGGGGGAAGGATAGAATAAAAGTTTGAGGAGGAACCAGTTTTAGGTTCTGCGTGCCAAGGAGATGAAGAGTCAGCTTTCAATGTTATGGCTATCTTTAAGAAGTGGAATTAACTTTTCAAGCAGGCCTTTGCGAGATGCAGCCAAATGGCGTCTAAGGATTCTCCATCACTTCACAGAGCAACTTCAGAGAGTAAAATGAAGGTGTCTGTATGTGTTCATTCACTGAAGAACAGAGATTCAATGCCTCCTATGGGTGTGATATTAGTGAAGCAAGGTGACTTAGGAGAGGATCGTGTCTCAGAGGGGCACAATGACTGAAGATCAGGACAGAAGCATCTTCCACTCCCTGTCCCTTTTCTCTCTCCTGCCCTCTCCTGTTCTTCCTTTCCCGCAAAATAAGACCCTTTCTTACAGTTTATCACTGTCATCTACTTAGTTTGCTCAAGTTACCTTAAGACATAAAAGGCACTGAGGGATGCTTGGGTGGCTTAGTCGGTTAAGCATTTGGTTCTTGATTTTGACTCAGGTCATGATCTCACAGTTCGTGAGCGTGAACCCTACATCTGGCTCTGCACTGACAGCATGGAGCCTGCTTGGGATTCTCTCTATCTCTCTCTCTGCCCCCACTCCCACTTGCTCTCTCACTCTCTCTCAAAATAAATCAACTTTTTTTTTTTTTTTAAAGAAAGGGGCTTCAGGGGTGCCTGGGTGGCTCAGCTGGTTGAGCATCCGACTTCGGCTCGGGTCATGATCTCACAGCTATTGAGTTCGAGCCCCACATCGGGCTCTGCGCTGACAGCTCAGAGCCTGGAGCCTGCTTCTGCTTCTGTGTCTCCCTCTCTCTCTGCCCCTAACCCATTCGCACTCTGTCTCTGTCTCTCTCAAAAATAAATAAACATTAAATAAAAATTTTTTTTAAATAAAGAAAGGGGCTCCTGAGGTACAAATCATGTTCTGTTTTTTGACCTAAGTGCTGGTTACATGGATGTGCACAGTTTGTGAAAATCCCTCAAACTTGTGAATATGGGGATTCCTACAAGTCTCAAGCTGCATCTTTCATAAAAGCAAAAAATCTATTTTAGAGGTTTTACAGCTTTCTCACACACTTTTCAAACATACTCCCTCTTTTTAGAAAGTTATTTATGCCCTGCTGCATTCCACACAGGATTTGAGGCAATACATAAGAAGGCACACATACACTACTAAATAGCCATTTAATAAAGTAACAAATGAAGCAAAGTAAAAAAAAAAAAAATTAAATCAGAACCAGAAAAAAATAGAAAATGGAATAAAATGACAGATCCAGGGGAAAATATGCAGAAAATACAGCATCCTTAGTTACAGGGGTAAATTTTACAGAGCTACCTGAGACCAAAATAATTAATTACTTGCCTCACATTACATGTTTATTAAGTGACTGAGGCAGGACTGTAAATCAGATTTTCTGACTCCAACTACTTCATTTTATTACAGTGCACCATCCTTTTCCAGATCATAAAGTACAGACATTGAGTTATTTGACCAAATGATTCCAGGAACATTTTTCTAGGTAATATACTCAACAAATTTGATTCACACCAAAATCTGATTTCAATGGCATTTTAGGAAACAGATTGCATCAGGTTAGATACATGTTAGACACATAACCCAAAAGGTAAGCTGGAGGTACTCGTTAAAAAACTCCGTCAAAAGTGGACAACACACAGAAACATTAAGTTAAATTACACAGGACTTGGGAAAAAGCTTCACAAACTATAAAGCACTTCCCAGAGGAGGTAACTGACAAAAAAAGTTTTTCTATTTCCATACTCAGCAACACCATGATTATCTCCTGCTTGGACGGATCATCAGCGGTATGGAAAATTGCCCTACCCTCAATATTTTCCATTTTTGTTAACTGCTTAAATATATGTGGCCTGAAGAACTTTATCTTCCTCAAAGGCCCTCTTTAATAGGCCATCCTAACGATGGCTGATTTTTAATTTTTTTTTAATTTTCAAGTTGTGAATTATACAATTAAATACTTTTCAAGTGAAGTTCTGTGAGATTTTCATAAATAGATGTAAAAATCTCTCCACTTCCAGGATTCTGGCTGACCACTGAAGGCAGAGTGGTATCTATTTCACGCTCATTCTCCATGCACTAGCCTAACTGTGTCCTTCACAGCAGACTCACATTCTGAATCCTTAATTTAAGAGACATCTATGGTGTGGATTAAGGATGAGAAATGTCCCTTTTCCCCTTCAAAGAGAAAAAAGGCAAGAAATCAGACAACATTTCTGAGTCTAGGACAGGAAAAGATTTCTTCATTGATCCAGAGACAGGATCTTAAGAAGAAGCCACAGCAAAGGATTTCTTTTTTTAAAATCTGGGACCAAGAGCAGGCAGGTGAGTCAGAATTACAGATGCCTAAAAGAGGTAATGTGAAGATTCACAAGTAAAAATCTTACCTTTTAACTAGGAAGGGGAGAATGGTAACTTTGAATTAAAAAAAAATATGAAAACATTTTTTTTATGTTTATTTAGTTTTGAGAGAGAGCGACAGACTACAAGTGGGGAAGGGCCAGAGAGGAAGGGAGACACAGAATCTAAAGGAGGCTCCAAGCTCCAAGCTGTCAGCACAGAGCCTGATGAGGGGTTCAAACTTATGAACAGTGAGATCATGACCTGAGTTGAAGTCAGACGCTTAACTGACTCAGTCACCCAGGCAGGGAGGACGGTACATTTAAAGCAGTCAAAAAAAATTCAGATGATCAGCAGCAAATTTTAAACATAAAAAAAGCTGTATACAAGAGCTTAGCTAAGTTCTTTTATGGAAACCTTATCATCAACATTTATGGACATTAAGTTTTGAAACCTGGGGAAGACAAGGTATAAAGGGCACAAATGGTTGCATCATCAGTGAAGGTCACTCTATATTCTTCTTTTACAAATGCTCATCTTTCTGAAATTTCTTTCCCTGATATATCTTGCAAATTCCAAGTCAAATACACTGTTTGGTTATAAAACGTTATGGCGATCTGAGAATCCATTAGAGATGACCCATATGTGTGTGCTTCTCTGCTTTTTAAACTCATGCTAACAGAAAAGCTAAATAAATAAATAAATAAATAAATTACAAAATCATGTTAACAAAGTACCAGAATTACATGAATGGCTGCAATGCATGCTATGGAGACTACCAGAGCAAAGAAATGTTACTTCCTTTTTTTTCCCCTCTAAGTTTTTTTTTTTTTTTGAGTTTTTAGTTATTTATTTGAGGAAGACAGAGACAGCATGAGTGGGGGAGGGGCAGAGAGAGAAGGAGAGAGGGAGAATCCCAAACAGGCTCTGAGCTTCCAGCACAGAGCCCGACATGGGGCTCGAGCTCATAAAACCATGAGATCGTGACCTGTGCCAAAACCAAGAGCCTGACGCTCAATCGACAGTGCCACCCAGGTCCCCCAGAAATGTTATTTCTTTATATCACATGTTTGGTAACTATCATTCCTTTAACTGACATTTATAGAATACCTACTATAGTCAAAATACCACAATAAAGAAAATTAATATTTCTTAGCTTTATTATAAAATGTTTTCTTGGTTTAAAAATAGAATTTTTCAGAAAAGATATTATTGGCTATATTCTGGGGAAGAGAGGGAGGTAGGGACATTTGGTCCAAACTTATTTGCCTTAACAACAATCTTTTTTTTTTTTCAACTTTTTTCCCCAATGTTTATTTTTGAGAGAGTGCGTGAGTGGGGTATAGGCAGAGAGAGAGGGGGACAGAGAATCCAGAACAAGCTCTATGATGTCAGCGCAAAGCCTGATGCGGGGCTTGAACCCACTAACGTGAGCCAAAGTTGGACACTCAACCGACTGAGTCACCCAGGCACCCAACAAAAGCCTTTAAATTGATTTTCATCCTGATATCCCAAATTCTACCAAGCAATTAAAGGGATCAACTAGAAGACTCAGAAGACTCAGGTTTGCTTTGCCAACACATCTGCTTGAATTTAGGCATTTTGTGTCTGCAAAAGAGAAAATTAGGCCTTACCCCTATTTTGATTGGTCAAGCAATGCCAAGAAATTTCTCTGTTGTTGTTAATGTGGCATTTTCACATCTTTGCCAATGTATATCTTGTAAGGTTTTTAAGAAGAGTGTATCTGGTCTCATCTCCCTCATTGTCACTATTTTCTCCCAACTTGTAAGAGCTGTACCCCAAGTACAATCAAACTTGACCTGTCTGGCACTGTGAACCCAAAAAGCAAAACTAAAAAGAGAATAAAGTTCAAAGCACATATTTACTTTTTGGAAACATGAAAATCCTTCTCCAATTCCCCTATCTTCCAGAAAGAGCTAAATAATACTCTAATGTCTCAATGCAAATACAGCACCTTTTTTAGGACCATTAGGAATTGCTGAAATCAGCATCTTACAAAATGTCAAGAGCAAAAAGCTTTGCAAGAATATCAAGTGATCACTGAGGTTGATGTGGAAATGGGTCACCTGAAAGCACAAAATATACATTCTATAAAAATATGCTGAGAAGTGTTTTGTAAACTATTTATTTTATCCTGAGCAGAACTTGAATTTTAAAAATTTGTAACATTTGGGTTGTTCATTACCTTCTAATTGCTTTTCTTTTAGCTAATATTTAGGAGAATATTATTTCAAAAACTCCTGAAAACATTATTAATTTCTAGTATTACACTAAAAGCTTAACATTTGTTTCTATTTCCTACACTTTCAAGTATTGGTATTCTTATTGCCATTTTATAAGTGAGGAAAGGGAGGTGGAAAGGGAGTAAATTGTCCAAGGTTACCCAGCTAGGAAGAGTAGAGAACCTTTAACAGTATGCTCTGGATAATTTGCTGAGATTGCTTTCTGTAGTCTAATGGAGGATTGATTTGACGAATGTCTTTTTTTTTTTTTAATTTTTTTTTTTTAACATTTATTTACTTTTGAGAGAGAGACAGAACACAAGTGGGGGAGGGGCAGAGAGAGAGGGAGACACAGAATCTGAAGCAGGCTTCAGGCTCTGAGCTGTCAGCACAGAGCCCGAAGCAGGGCTCGAACCCACCAACAGCAAGATCATGACCTGAGCCAAAGTCAGACGCTTAACCAACTGAGCCACCCAGGTGCCCCTTGACAAATGTTCCTCAAGTACTGGAAGGTGCGATGGAAATATTTATTTATATTTATAGCATATAACATTCAATACAGATTCATTCAGATCCTAATTAGCTTTATTTTTATTTACTTCACCTAAAACTGACAATATTGTGTTAAAATGCCTACTCCCTTCCAAAAAACAATACCTCCTATAACAGTATATGGAGCATTTTTGGCTTTCAGGACTGTTGAAGGATGTCACTTGTTTCTGAAATGGTATACTCATGGAAGGGTGTCACAGCATCTTACTTGTCTCCTAGCACATACTCTGTCACACAGTAGTTACTCAAAGTTTGTGGATTTGAATGCAGACTTTTCCTTTTCGAAAATAATTATCTTCATTCTCTAGTGGTACATTTGTTTCTAACCCCCATTTTTTCCATATTCAACCATTTACCACAATATTCATTGTTCATCCCCAATATTATTCCCCTTAATATGGGTTATTATCTATAAACACATTATACATTTTGAATTATCCCATTTGGCTTTCTGGGTAACATGTAAAGTTTATTCCTTGGTTAGCACTTTAAAATTTAAGTAAACATGAAGGATCAATGATTTCAACTGCTTGAAATCTCTATGATCAAACAGAACTGCAAATTTTATCCTAGAACAAAATGCCTTTTTTCTACTTTACTAAATTAAAATATTTAACTCAACTCAAATATCACTTGTGCTACTGACCTCCCAATCTAAATTAGAGCCACCGTGATCCTCACCTAGAACATTCTGCTCCTTTCCTTCAGAACATCTATAACCATCAGGATACATTTTTAAATAAAATGTATTAATATAAACCACATGAGAGCAGGGGTCATTCCTTTTCTTTTTACTATTTTATACAAAATGCTTGATTACACATAGGAGGCCTTCAATAAATGCACAACAAAGAGTTAATTATTACTTGACAAAATTATTACAAGTATAGTCACAGTGGGGGAAGGCATCAAATTGAACTGAGGGATTCTTTCTAGAAGGCTTAGTTACCTCCTTAGTTGGAGGAATCAGGATCACTCCAGGCTATCGTGACAAGTCCAACATACCACACTGTACCCAACTCCATTCCAGCCACTGATACATCAGGCATCATATACAAAAAGCCACTGGTAACCCTGTGGCCTGGACACTGCTTTCGGGGGAAAGCTGAGAGCTACCTTGGTAAACAGAGAGAGGCTCAAGGGCTCTGCTCTGCCTGTACCAGGAATGGAGAGGGGATGGAGCCAGCAAAAAGGCTTTGGATGTCAGCAGGTGGGAAACAAGAAGTATAAGATGACAAATGTTGATAACTGGTCATCATACCAAACAGCTGACAATTACTCAAGAGAAACTACGGGGGACTCTACACAGAGAGTTTGTAAGTGAACACCAGTAAGGCCTTACTTACCCTTTTCCCAAAAAACCTACAACCTGGAATCACACTGTAAGTATCTCTTATCATCCCCACATTCCAACAGAACTTAGTCTTTGGTTCCTTGACAAATACTCCAATTTGAAACACGACATGGGTTCTCACCTTTGCCTTTCCTTTTCTGTCTGCTCAGCCCACTTGGGAACTCAGTCCAGTCTCCGAGCATTTTATAAGTGCTGTATGCCAGTGGTCTCCTCCATCAGCTCACTCCCTTCTTTACAGACGTGGGAGTCAGAATGGCATGCGACCTGTGACACTTGCTTTGTGGATAAGAGGGACAGTCACTTCATAAGAGAGGCCTGTCCTCCAGATATTCGATTTTCCTTTGTATCTTGCAGGGGAAAGAAAAAGCAAATACCCCACATTGCACAAGGTAATGAAATAAGCGTTCATGTATTTCTACCAATTTCATTCAATTCCAAGCGCCCTCCACACATCAGAGGCCAAAGCCTCCCCAACAGCAGGATTCTTGAGACTCAGCATTACAACATGAATGGACCCATGAATTCAAATCCAAATGAGAATTCAACTCTCTCTTACTGCAGGACCCAACCGGGCTGGGTTAACACACACAAGCTTTAAGGGTTATTCTGTCTCCTGCCATAGAAAAGGCTCTGCAGGATGGGCAGCGATTATGGCAGAGAAGAGTCTGGAAGTGTCAGTACAATAATTCTTCCAGAAAGAAAAGACTGCAGGGTAAAGGGGTCTTGAGCAATGAAGTGAGTGGGAGGCTAACTTCCAATATCTAGATGGTGGAGGAGAAAGCTTAAAATACTTGATATCCCTAAGTAATCAGAGAATAGTGTTAACCCATTCCCTGGTGATTTCTGTAAAAGTACAGGCTTGAAATTCGATGTGCTTTATGAGAAAACGTAGAGGAGAGAAATGTTCATATGTTTTTCTTTATGTGGAGATGCACACAGCATGGGAATTAAAAGAAAAGCTGTATTCCTTTATATCAATGTTCCCATGACACATCAGCATCAGGCAGAAACTCAGGGCTGGTCCAGACCCTACAGGGACCATAAAAGTCACCCAGAAAAAAATATATCCATTTTCCAGGGTCCTACTTCTTCTAGGGCAGAAACAACAATAAAGAATTCAGAGGTGAAAAGAATTAGTACATCATAAAAAATAGGGAAGAAAAATAAAATACTCTCCCACTGACTGTCCCTAAGAGAATTTACTCACACACTTAAATTTATGCAGCAAGTTACCAGGAGCCTCATAAATACTGAACCCATAATCAAACTGTAATCATTCATTTTATTTACATTTCATTAGGGGGCACTAAGGTAATGATCTTCGAAAGATTTTACTTGCAGCCAAGGAAGAGGAAGTGGATATCCTAAAGGAGGGGGGGCGGGGAATAAAAAGGGGATGTCATTTGTCCCAAGGGCACAGAATTCTTAAAAACAATCTGTTTAAAAAGTTACCACGTGCTTTTTATATTTTCCCACTCATAATTGCATCCTCAATTATTTTGACTCCACGTGTTACTTGAGAGGTAAGACCTGAATCTATCCGACGTAGGAATTTAGATTGAACTTGGAGCATTACATGAGAAACAAACAAACTTCCATGAAACAGAGGCCTGCATCAGTAATTTCTTATACACCCGGCATATTCACCGTATATATTACCGCTTGTCATTTACTGTTGGCAAAATGCATGACAAGCTTTCAGGCACTTGCAAAGCAATTTGAATAGCTGCACCAAAGGGCAAGAGCGGCAATACACTGAATAAAACATCCAATGCCTGCATCATGCCTTTGAAGGCTGTCAGCCATACACGCTGAAGAACCTGAAATGAAGATCAAAAGGAAACAGAATTCATTTATTTATTTATTTTACCAGAGGTGGTGAAGGAAAAGAATGTAAGACTGAGGATCTAAAAAAAAAAAAAAAAAAGTTCACATTTAGGCAAACATGGCCACTTTGTTCCCCGGATTCATCAGGTTGGATGATTTCATCCCAGGTCACAAGGCAGGAATGATGCTGGGGTAGGAAACGAAGCACCAGCAACAAAAAGTTCAAGAGAAAGAAAACCCAGCCTGCCTTTCTTCCGTTCTTTCCCTCCCCAGCCTCCTTCACTCTGACCTTCCTCACCTACAGCTCCTCCTGTATTCCAGTCATGAACATCACCTCAACTCTCTTGCACACATCAGCCTGAGCGTGGCTCCCTCTTCCTGTGGGGATTCCCTGGGAACCGTTCACGTCTCCCCTCTTTTCTCAAGCTTGTTGTAAAGACAGGAAGAACGTGATGGAACTCAAGATGGGCAGGTGAAGAGGAGAGGCTGCCTGATTTTTAAACTATGCTACCTAACACGTAGATGTTAGTCGGAGATAAGCCTCCTAAGCTAGCTTTTTGCACAGACTTAAAAGAACATGGTGAAAGAAAACTAGCTGAGGAATAAAAATAATAGTCGGGGCACCTGGGTGGCTCAGTGGGTTGAGTGTCCGACTTCAACTCTGGTCATGATCTCACGGTTCCTGAGTTCGAGTCTCACATCAGGCTCAGTGATCTAAGCATAGAGCCCACTTTGGATCCTCTGTCCCCCTCTCTCTGCCTCTCCCCTGTTAATGCTCTCTCTCTTTCTCAAAAATGAATAAACAGGGGCACCTGTGTGGCTCAGTTGGTTAGGCATCCGACTTCGGCTCAGGTCATGATCTCACGGTGTGTGGGTTCGAGCCCCGCATCAGGCTCTGTGCTGACAGATCAGAGCCTGGAGCCTGCTTCGGATTCTGTGTCTCCCTCTCTCTCCGCCCCTCCCCTGCTCATGCTCTGTCTCTCTCTGTCTCAAAAATAAATAAAAACATTAAGAAAATGAATAAACAAACAAAAAGAAAGAAACAATTGTCAAATACTTTCACACACAACTTACTGTGCAAGTTTAATGGCACTGTTTAAAAACTTGCTATCACTATGTAACTGATTCGGTATAAAAGGTAATTCAGCTACTAAGATTCTGTATATAGCATATGACATCATCACCTAATCGATAAACTGTGATCCCAATTTCTCCAAGCTGGAAGCTTTTCCCACAGCGTAGGGGCAGCACCTGCTCGTGTCCTCCCCGGCGTGGCCCAGGGCCCGGGGGACTTCCGTCTCCGAGGAGTGGTCCCACACAAGACAGCCACAGCAGCCGCACACTGCCAGGAACTTTGACTGCCTCCAGGGAACTCAGGGATTAGGACCTGAGGAGTTCCGGATTGCTCTGATGACAACCTCCAGGAGAGTACGTGGTAAGCTGGATTCTGTGATTTGGCCTGGGAACTCACCACCATTTATAGCCACCATTTCCCTGGGGAAATGTGTTTATAGGTTTTCAACAACCCCTCTACATTTGAACAGTTGAAAAGCAGCTCATTTGAAAACTCGTGGCTGTTTATTAAAAACAAACAAACAAACAACGAAAAATGAGATTCTCAGTCACTCAGAGGCTTCATCTCCATGGTTTTGTGTGTGGCTCTTGAATTCAGTGAGAACTTCGGCCACTGATGTAGTCTCTGTGAAACTAACTTTTGCTCATTTGTAACACGGAGGTCACATCCCAAGCCCATGCCTTAGCAACCAGGGGGGAGTCAACAGACGTTCATGTTCTTCTGTCTCTGAAGTTTTTTTTTTTTTTTTTAAACTTTTTAGCCCAGGAAATGGTAGGCAGAGCTCTACAAAGGCCTCTAACCACTTACACTATTATATAATCCCCCTCCACTCTCCACTGTGGGCAGACCTATAAAGACGGTGGAATATTATTCCCATGATGTGGTTATGAATCAGCTGACTCTGAGTTTGAACTGTTCAGAAGGAGAAGATCCTGGGTAGACTTGACCAAATCAGGTAAATCCCTTAAAATATGGTGCAGCCTCAGAGAACTGCCTCTACCTGCCTCTAAGATGTCGAAAGCTACCCTGAGCGCTCCAACTATAAGGAAATAACTTCTGCCAACCGTGTGAGCTGGGAAGAGAACCCAGCTGACCCCTGTTCTGACCTCTGATCTACAGAACTGTGTGATAATAAATAGGTGTTGCGTTAAGCCATTAAGTTTATGGCAGTTTATTACACAGCGGTAAAAACTAAAACAGAATAAAATTATAAATTTTTGTGTTTCTACAACTCTGGGGAAAAGAGGCATCAGAAATAACAAAGTACACAGATAGCAGAAGGAGAAAGGAAGAGGGAGGAGAGAGATTTGAGATGTATTGTGCTAGATGCTCTGGTAGATACTGAACAAATGTTATCTCTTATAAAGAAAGAGTTTTATTTAGAAAGATGTTCTGGTGTCTTCTATGACTCTAACCTAAAGTTTCCATTTCAAGCCAAATTACCACCAACTTAATAAAAGTTTTAACTTCATTATCATGATAGAAATCTTTTAGCCAGCAAAAGGGTATAATCTAAATATGGTTTTGAAGAATTTTATTTTAAAGACACTGAGAACACCAAACAGTAGGTGACTGTGACCTTTGAAACAACGATACAAAATAAACCAGCGCTTATCACATAGGCCATTCAGAACCAACTTTTTCTACTGGTTAAAAAAAAGGAATAAAACACCTCATTTTAGAAATAAATGAAACGTAAGCCATATGGCAATGCAGAAAGCAATTAGCTGCTTTCATTCATTCAGAATGATGTATGAATTGTGAACTATTTTTAAGCGGTAAAAATCAGAAAATATCCTACAATGTTTTAAGAATAGAAATCATACACAAATGCATAGAGGAAAAAGTGGGGGAAAGGATTAACTGTCTTTTAAAAAGTCTCGCCATCTATGTAAGATATGTAAGATTAACATCACAAGAACCTTTGAGGTTCCTTAGAAACTGAAAGGGACTTTCCAGAGAAGACCAGTAAATGCAAAACACACTCATGTTACTTCAGAATTATTTTGAAATTTCTATCATTTATCATGCTCTAACTTTGATTTTTAAAAAAGAAAGAAAGAAAGAAAGAAAGAAAGAAAGAAAGAAAGAAAGAAAGAAAGGCAGGAAGGAAGGAAGGAAGGAAGGAAGGAAGGAAGGAAGGAAGGAAAGAAAGAGGGGCAGCTGGGTGGCTCAGTGGGTTAAGTGTCTGACTTCGGCTTAGGTCATGATCTCATGGATCATGAGTTCGAGCTCCGTGTCAGGGTCTGGGCTGACAGAGTGACCACTTGGACCATCCAAGACAAGTTTGCCCAGCTCTCCCAGATGGCCACAATCCTCAATCTGGAGTAGGTCATTGAGATCCTAGATTACTGGGATGCCAAATCTGGCCCACTGCCACGGCACCTCACCCCTGCCGAAGTATGCCAAGGGCTGGCTCTACACATATGGACTTCCCTAGCTAGGATATCAAGGGGCTGCCAGGGGGAGCCCACCTAGCCCATCGTGCTTCAGGGTCCATTCCTTAAGTGGCCACAGCCAAGAAGCTGTTTGGGAAACAAGGCTCAACTCACTCTGCTGTCGGCACTCAGACCTGTCTGGGCGGTGCAGCCTCTCCCCACCAGGAACGATGAATCCCCCTGGGCTCCTAACTACATGGGAAAGCCAAGGCAGGCCAGCCTTCTGCATGGGTGGTCATTCTCTCATCCTTAGATGCTACAGCAAACAAGCTGCCTCTGTGCCAGCTCTAAAGGACTTGGGTATATCTGGGGACCTGGGGAATTAAGTTAACTCCTGAAGAGAGGCTGTGATGTTTATGATCACCCTGAATAAAGACACTCCTTGGAGGGGAAAAAAAAATCATCTGGCTTCGGATTCTGTGTCTCCCTCTGCCCCTCCCCCGCTCACACTCGCTCGCATGCTCTCTCTCTCTCTCTCTCAAAAATACACATTAACAAAAAACCCAAAAAGAAAGAAAGAAAGAAAGGCATCAAGCATAACCTCAAAACATTCCAGAATGTTACCATAGGGAAAAGACAGTGATTTTCTTGTAAGCATGTATTTCTCAGTACTATAATTCATAGCCCAGTATTTCAAAAGATAGAATAAGAAATACTCAAATAAAAATTTAAAAATTTTAAGCATGAATAATTTTGCTTAAAGACAAAACTTCAGGATGTCCATTCACCAAGCAATTCCATTAAACTAAGAAGCCTCTTGGAATTTGCTCCTACCTTAATTTTAAATAAGTATATTTCAGCTGTTATGCTACAGATTCCACAAAATAATGACAACAAGAGCTATTTAGGCACCTGGAAGTTCCCTGCACTCACTCCTTACTTTTTAAAGGCAGTAACAAGTTGAGGGGACAGGGAAGAATCTTTAAATACCCCTTACTATCGGAGTCCAATCTCCACTTTCATGTTGCGTAACTCTTTGTTAAAAACTCTACAAGTTATGCACAATGTGAACAGACATGTTTTACTAGAAACGCTAACCACAGTTTACATTTATAAGTGCTTCCTCTGGGCTAGCACGTGCCATATGACATGCATTACCATACTCAATTCCATGAAGCACACATTTATCAGACTCATATCAATGATAATGAAATTAAGACTTAAAAAGGTTATTTCACTTACCCAAGGTTAGGGTGGGTGGTAAGTGAGAGAACTGGGATGGTCAGTCTTCAAAGTCAAATTAAATAAGTATCCTTAAGTTCACTCTCTTTCATAATATAATTACCCTTAAAGAAACAGAGGCATGATATCTATCATGGCTACTTTGCCATGACAGGGAGAAATCAATGGCAACTTTTCCTACATATATATGCCAATAATCTAACAATTTTAGATCTACATGGAATACTTGCATTCTATCATACATAGACACATCCTCATATTAGTGTCAACAGTGACACCTCGAACTGCAAGAAAGACACTAGCTACTGAGTTTACCTAAATAAGCCCTTACTTGCAAATCAGAGGACGGTTATATTAATTAATTAATCTCTAGGTGTAAAGTAATCTAACATAATTAATCCAAGACCAAAAACAAAATTATGAAGAAACTGAGCTGATAACAAAGTTATCTCCAACAGCTCATGTCAAACAAGCTAAATTACCAGTGTAATTATAAGATACACGCACACCCAAAGTTGTATGTAAGACAGTCTGGAACACAGAAAATAAAATAATAACTATACTCTCACGAAACTACCTTAGAATCAGGTTGTGAAAGCTTTTTTTGTTTATCATCTTATATAGTCTAGCCTAATTTCCAGCATACAAACCAACATTCTTTTTTGCAAAAGAAAATAGCATGGTAGTAAAAGTTTTATGCACACATCTACAAAATATGTTTGTAATGGAGACAACAAAAGATTATATCGCTCATGTACAAAAAATGTACAAGCTGATAGAAATACTAACAACCCCAGAGACATAATGGCAAGCATATGAATAGACATTTCAATAGATATATCAGAAAAGAACATCTAAATAGCAAAATAAATGAAAACAATACAAAATGCTTTGTTTGTGAAAAGTGAATTAAGCTAACAATAAAATATCACTTTACACATAAATTGGTGAAATATAAACAGGGTCAAAAAACCTATTTGTTAGCAGGAATATGGGAAAATGTGAAGCTTCTCCAATCTTTAGCTAGTAGAAACACAAGCATATACTATGTCTTCTCTTTGATTCAGTATGGGCATTTTCTATTAACCTACCCTCCACATTATTAATACTGTCGTCTGCTGTGTCTAATGTTCTATTAAAACTATCCAGAGAGTCCTTAATTTTGGATATTGTATTTTTAAGTTATCAAATTTTCTATTTGCTGCTTTTCCCCCCACAAATTTCAATGCTCTGGTGAAATTTTCCAATTTTTCATTATTTTTTCTTTAACATACTAGTCACATTATTTTTGAGTACGTGAATTCTAACTTCAATCTCTGGAACAAAATTGTGACTATAAATTACGCTGTCTTTATGTTGTTTTCAGGTCATATAGCATAACTTACTATAACTTCCGATTATCAAATAAAAAATGAAGAAGCTCTACATCAATGTTTTCTCACCCCTCCCATGACATTTTAGTAACACAGATATACTGTATTATCTTTTTGTGAATTGTGGCCCTTACAGACCCACAGAACACTGTAAACCTTAGTATTTTTCACCCCTGAAGAACCAATTTTTATCCCCTTGGGAGAAATATTACCCAACTAAAAATGTAAGGTCTAAATGTTGCTATCTTCTACCAGAGAGTGTTATTTTTCATCTTCTATGCAGATAGAGAATTAATTGCCATCATTCAGTCATGGCCTCAGCGGATTCCAGGTTGGTTACAGTTTTGCTGGGATTTAGCATGCTTCCTTCTTCCCCTGTGTAGACGCCCTCCTGGCCATTCATCTGATAGTATGGTGGGTCTTTGCCCAAATGCCCTCTAAACTCACCACTAGAACATAGAAATTAGCATTTTCATTGTAGAACTAACCAAGACAGTGTTTTTCATATTAAAAGGGAACAGTCCATTACATTCAGGCAATTTATTCATCTCTCGAAGCTATTTTCTCTTTCTGGATGGTAAGCGACTCTCAAACATGAACAAGGCATTATGTGACAAAATTACCACATAACTTAAAAGAAATTCAGGGGCGCCTGGGCGGCTCAGTCAGTTAAGCGTCCAGCTTCAGCTCAGGTCATGATCTCGCTGTTCCTGAGTTTGAACCCCAAGTCAGGGTCTGTGCTGACAGCTCAGAGCTGGAAGCCTGCTTTGGATTCTGTGTCTCCCTCTCTCTGCCCCTCCCCTACTCGCACACTCTCTCTCTCTCTCTCTCAAAAATAAATAAACATTTAAAAAATTAATAAAAAAGAAATTCAGCTATATGGCTGTTTAAAAAATTTTTAATGTTCATTTATTTTTGAAGGAAAGACAGACTGAGTGTGAGTGGGGGAGGGGCAGAGAGACAGGGAGACACAGAATCCCAAGCAAGCTCCAGGCTCTGAGCTATCATCACAAAGCCCGACGCGGGGCTTGAACTCACGAACTGCAAGATCGTGACCTGAGCCAAAGTTGGACACTTAACCAACTGAGCCACCCAGGTGCCCCAAACCATATGGCTCTGTTAAGTGTAATCCTTCTTACATCACAGAGTATATTCCACACTAACAGTCAGATTTGTCTTAATAAAGTACTAGAAACAGTGCAGGAAGAAACCACCTATCATGACTATTATGTAATGTTTACTTGCAAACAGGCAATATTGTAAAAGAACGATAAAAACTGATATTTGTACGTAATTTTTTATCTAAAAAGCCAAACAGAAGCAGTTGAAAAACTACTGGAGTAAATAAAAGAGTTAAGTAGCTTGGATAGAGCCCACAAATATAAAATCCAACAGTTTTGCTATCAGTGACTAAAATATGGTTTATAAGCAAACCCTATTCACATAAAAATAAATGAAAATATCCCAAGGTGAATGGTTACCTGAGAGGAGGTGGGGGGTGGGGTGGGTGAAATGGGTGAAAGGGATTACAAGCACACTCATCCTGAGCGCTGGGTGATGTATGGAACTGCTGAATCACTACAATGTAGGCCTGAAATAATATCACACGATATGCTGGGGCGCCTGAGTGGCTCAGTTGGTTAAGCGTCTGACTCTTGGTTTTGGCTCAGGTCATGATCTCATGGCTTGTGAGACGGAGCCCTGAGTCAGGCTCTGCACTAACCATGCGGAGCCTGCTTGGGATTTTCTCTCACCATCTCTCTCTGCCCCTGTTCCACATGAGCTCTTTCTGTCTAAAAATAAATAAATAAATATTAAAAAAAAATACAACACTATATGCTAACTATATAGGATTTAAAACAAATTTTTTTAAAAAATAAATCAAGAAATTCTTCAAGATATCTTAAGGAGAAACATGTGATCATAAGGAAAAGAAAACAAAAAAACACTTCAAAAAGAGAAATACCAGGGTCATTAAAATAAATGTTCCTAAAAGGATAAAACATAGCTTAAGATGATACTTCCTTCTAAATGAAATGTACACTTTTAATATTCCACTTAGGGAACTGTGGCATGGTGGGTGAACCCCATATGATTCTAACATTTACCTAGGGAAAAAAAGAATAAACAGAGGAACCTATCACATAAAACCCTGAAAAATAAGAGCAAATATGAAGATATATGGTTAGTTGTTAAATACAGTATAGTCCCAGTTAAAGAAAATACAGATCATTGAAACAGAAGAGACCATAAAAGACATATATTACATATGAGATTTAACAAATCAGTGGGGAGAGAATTCAGCAATAGCAGGAGGGAGTAACTGGTTAGCAAAATGGAAAGAAAATGTTATCCTCCATTGTACCGAAATTAATTACAAATCCATTTTGACAACATTAATTTTGTGCCCACTAGATGCCAGATATTGCTAGGTACCAGAGATTCCATGGTGAAAAGATATTCAAGCCGTATAGAAATAAAGGAACACATGTGAAAGTGCACGGAGGCCCCTGATCCCATCTGCTGGGAAATCGTGTTATCCCAAATTGAATTTTCATTAGAAAACTTGCAAGGGGCACCTAGATGGCTCAGGTGGTTAAGTGCCTGACTTCAGCTCAGGTCACGATCTCAGGGTTTGCGAGTTTAAAACCTGCATTGGGCTCTCTGCTGTCAGCACGGAACCCACTTCAGATCCTCTGTTCCCCTCTCTCTCTGCCCCTCCCACTTGTGTATTTTCTTCCTCTCTCTCTCTCAAAAATAAGCATTAAAAAATTAAAAAAAAAAAAAGAAAACTTGGAAAGTGCTATGTATGCCCTAATTCACTGCCCCTCCCGAATGCCTTCAAATCCAATGCCTGACACACAGACGGTACTCAAATATTTATGTCATAACATGTTATGAAAAATGTTTTAAAAGAAGAGGACCGCCTTTCTGTGTATGTTCCCTGTAGAAAAGTATGTTCTCTTGTCCTTTCACTTCCAATGCCAGAAAGCTTATTGCAATTTGTCATTCGCAGAACAGTTTGAGGGACAGAAGAGGGAGATTTCATTGAAGAAAAAGATAAACATTTTTCATGTTTTTCACTTTATGCCTGATGCTATACTGAGGAGGCCAGAGGTTAAAGAGGTGGTCCAGGTAAAAGCGACTGGGTAAGTAAGAAATGATTTAAAGGACTTTTGAATAACAAGGAAGATATTGCTAAAGATCGTGAGCTTAAAACCAAGGACCTCAACATTTCAGTATTATGACTTTCTAAAAGCAAAGACTGGTTGGGGCGCCTGGGTGGCTCTGTCAGTTGTGTCCGACTTCAGCTCAGGTCATGATCTCACAGGTCGTGAGTTTGAGCCCCAAGTCGGCCTCTGTGCTGACGGCTCAGAGCCTGGAGCCTGCTTCGGATTCTGTGTCTCCCTCTCTCTCTCTCTCTGCCCCTTCCCCGCTCGCGCTCTCTCTCAAAAATAAACAAACATTAAAACAAAAATAAATAAATAAAAGCAAAGACTGGCAACAGGGGAGCTCAGAGATAAGAATTACCTAAGAAAAAGATATTGGTGGAGAAGAAATAAAAAAGACTTTTCTTTAAAAAGAAGACTTTTCACTGAGGTTACATCCTGAAGTCACTTTACTGTATATGTTTAACATATCTACATGAGGCTTAATATACACCAGGAGCTGCTCAAATGCTTTTAGAAATATTATTTCACTTAATCTTTATGACTCATGAGTCGGATGCCATGATGACTCTCTCCCATAGATGAAGGAACAGAGGATCAGAGATGTTAAGTAATTTGGCCAAGGTAATGTAGCTATTAAGTGGCAAAGCCAGGATTTAAATTCAGGCTGCTACAAATAAGTTCCCATTGATATAATTCACCCCAAATAGATTACCACCAAATTAACACTTTCTTCTTTTAAATTTTTTTTTAATGTTTATTATTTTTGAGAGAGAGAGAGACAGAGAGCAAGCAGGGGAGGGTCAGAGAGAAAGAGGGAGACACAGAATCGGAAGCAGGCCCCAGGCTCCAAGCTGTCAGCACAGAGCCCAATGTGGGGCTCAAACCCACAGACCACGAGACCATGACCCAAGCTGAAGTCAGCCGCTCAAGTGACTGAGCCACCCAGGTGCCCCAACACTTGCTTCTTTTAAGATGGGAATAACAGAACATTCAGAAATAAAGGACAGAGTCTAAGCAGTGAGGAAAACCTGAGTTTGAAGTCTCTATCCTAGCTGTGAGATGCTGGCCAAGTTAAATAACCTTTCTGGGCTTTGGTTTTCACATTATTAAATGAAGATAAGACAACCTAGCCTCAGAATTAAGGACTGAGAGAAAAATGTCTATGGAGAGGCTCCTGGCAATGAGGGAAACACACAGCTCCAAACAATGGCAGCGAATGCAGCCACAGCTGCGTTAGCATTGAGCTATTTACTGAGTTGGCAAAGGTCACCATGGGGTCCCCTAGGACAGAAATGGAAGAGAGGACAGCACTGGAAAGATGGTGCAGAGAATTTAAAGGGGTTGACAGTTGTGTAGGTTGGAAAAGGGCACAAGGGCAGATTCACTGGGTAGCAAGGAGGTTTGCAAGGTTACAATATAATTGGCCTCCATAGGCACTTTGGAAGATGCTACTTCCTCTCACAAAAGAGCTAATGATCATAGAAGTACATCACCTTCTAGAATCAAAATCCAAAGACTAACTCGAGAAATGAGGAAGCCTGTTCTCAGCCCTTTACTTGTCCACTGTGCATGTAAAATGAATATAATCATATGCTTCGAATCCCTTTCTTATAGTCCCAGCACTACCACTAGGAGTGGGCAGAAATTTATTGGCACCTACCATGTTCCAAGCACTGTGCAGAGCATTTTTGATGCATTATCTCACTGAATCCTCATGATAGTCTCATTTCCATCATCTTCATTTTAACAGAGGCAAAGTAACATAGCTACCAAGTAGGAGAATTGGACTAGAAGATAACATTACCTCCTGAAAAAAGCATATGGTTTTAACTATAGTAGTTACTACTTTCAAAGACAGAGATTTTGGGGAAACATCTTAAGAGAAAGCATGGAATCACTAACTAAAGGGTGCCATGTTTCCACTCACTATACCATATCTCTACCCAGTACAGAGATCTACCAGCTTTTAACTCATTAACACATGGTTTGCTAACATTCTTCCCCACCCATGCCCTTGGGATCCTTCCTTTGCTGATAAGCTAGTTTACTGGCAGGAGGTAATACAACAAAAAGCAAGGCGGGTTTTGAATAAGAGACAACTAAAAGACAAATAAAAGAAAAAATACAAAGCTTAGGGACAAATACTTATTTCAATAAAAAACATGAAGAAAAGGATTAAGCCCAGGTGCATCTATTTTAAGTATGAATATTAAGTCAATCTACTTATATAAATCAAGTCCTATCCATTAATGTACTAAAAGTATTTTGCACCAGTTCTGGCCCTTCATATATTCTATCCCAGTATTCCTCAAACTGGAGTCTAAAAAAGATTCATAACGAGGGGCCTCTGGGTGGCTCAGTTGGTAGAGCATCCGACTTCGGCTCAGGTCAAGGTCTCGAGGTTTGTGGGTTCGAGCCCCACGTCAGGCTCTGTGCTGACAACTCAGAGCTTGGGGCCTGCTTCAGATTCTGTGTCCCCCTCTCTCTGCCCCACCCCGGCTCACGCTTTGTCTCTCTCATTCTCTCAAAAATAAACAAACATTAAAAAAAAAAAGATTCTTAGGGAGAGGAATACTCAATACATAATAAACATTTTTGTTGATGGGGCACCTGGGTGGCTTAGTCGGTTGAGTGTCGAGTTTGGCTCAGGTCATGATCTCACAGTTCACGAGTTTGAGCCCCATGTCAGGCTCTGTGCTCACAGCTCAGAGCCTGGAACCTGGAGCCGGCTTTGGATTCTGTCTCCCTCTCTCTCTAACCATTCCCCACTTGCACTCTGTCTGTCTGTCCGTCTCTCTCTCTCTCACTGAAATATAAATTAGCATTAAAAAATATTTAAAAAAATTTTTGTTTATATTTTATTAATAGTCTTAAAAATATGAATTCTGTAATGACTATCTTTTAAATTCAGCCTGCTTCATGATTTCAGTGCCATATTTCCATTTGTGGTAATGATCAAGTTGGCCAAGTATTACTATTTCAATTTTCCTGAGCTAATGAGAAAAAACCAGAGGACTAAATACACAAGTAAGGTGAGGGCCAAATGATATCATGGAGCACTGTGGAACCATCATGAAAGGCTTTTTGTCAGAAAAGTCAAAGCAGAACTGAGCTCTACACTGCATGTGATAAATAAGCCAACTCAAAAAAAAAAAAAAAAAAAAAAAAAAAAAGTAAGCAGGTGGCCTATCAGCCAAAAGCAGATTTGTATTCCTAAGAATGATTTACTGTGTAGGAAAGTATCATCATTAATATGTAATATTAAAGCAGTATTCTTATAAATGTAATTCTCAGCAATTTTGTTGTATTAGTATTAATTTGTTTTAGTTGCAGTGGTAAAAGTGTTAAACATGAGTTTATATCTGGCCTTTTTCTTCCTATTTAATAAAGCATCTTTTAAAAAATATATTCAGGGGTGCCCAGGTAGCTCAGTCGGTTAAGCGTACGACTTTGGCTCAGGTCATGGTCTTGCAGTTTGTGAGTTCAAGCCCTGCACCGGGCTCTGTGCTGACAGCTCAGAGCCTGGAGCCTACTTTGGATTCTGTGTCTCCCTTTCTCTCTCTGCACCTCCCCCGCTCGCACTCTGGGTCTCTCTCTCCCAAAAATAAGTAAACTTTTAAAAAAAGAATTTAAAAAATATATTTACATCAACGTTGCAACCGTGAAAACATTTCTCTTTTAAAAAAGCTTATACATCATTTAAATTCGAGGAGAGCCTCTAACTGCAACATCTCAATCGACAATTGATCCTTGAACACCATGGGTTTGAACTGCACAGGGTCACGTATATACAGTTGTTTGTTTTTTTCATAAATACAGTACAGCACTGTCAATTTATTTTCCTTATGATTGCCTTTTCTCTAGCTTACATTAAGAATACCCTATTCTTATATATACCCTATACACACACACACACACACACACACACACACACACACACACATATATACACACACACACATATATGTATCTCATACAAAATACATGCTAACCTACTGTTGATGTTATGGGTAAGGCTTCTGGTCTACAGCAGGCTATTAGCAGTTAGTTCTTAGAGTGTTAATTCTACATGGATTTGTGACTGCCCAGGGCTGGGCACCCCTAACTCCTGCACTGTTCAAAGGTCATGCATACACTGGTTTGGGAAGCACCAAAATCGATCAGCAGTCTCCCACACACTGCCACTCTGCTGTGGTGAACTCCATACAGAACAAATGGGAGGTAAAGCACCGTGCCCCAAGAAGCTTAAAATTTAGTTAGACAAAAAATGTTCCTATGAGGGAAAAAAAATCATCTTTAACTTCTGGCAGCCAAGGAAGCTTTGGAGAATCATATGAAAGCTATAATAAAATACACACATTCATACACAATGTCAGGGATTCCAGACATGTGTCCACAGTTTCCAGAATAGAACATTTAGCTAGAAAATAAGTATAGTTTAAAAGGGGTGAGTTATTCTATTTAATTATGAAGTGACATGCAACTGTGAAAGAAATACGTGGGGACCAAACCATTGCAAATAGCTGGATCAAGAAAGGAATTAGGAACAACCAAAAATTAATAGGTTTGGCTAGGGAAAGTTTGCTCAAAAAAAGGTAGGCGCCATTCAAAATCTCATGATTGTTAAAAACAATGCTTCATCATCGCTGAAATATTTTTCCTTAGAAATTTTTCCACATAGGGGGAGCATGTAAGTACAATGTAGGGATAGGGAGTTAGGAGAAACAAGAGTACTCAGGCTACTGCAGTTACTAAGATACCGACACAATTCACTGATTGTTAAATGTGGTAATAAATGGAAAGAAACTTGAGACAAGTAAAAGTCACATTAGGCTTTGAGAAACCAAAGCTTGGTTCCAAAGACACCAAATGGCTTCCTGGTGTCTACGGGTTTCACAATACGACTTCTGTAAGAACGAAAGCATATCTCTATCCAATTAGAAATATTAATGAAGAGTTATGTTTACAGGATGCAAAAGAACCACTAAGTAGTATTTTCAAAGGCCCAACACGGCATTTTGTTGAAATTTATTTTAGCCAAGCGCGGATTTGAATAAATGAACGGCTTTAATTGCTCAATTTCATGGTGTGTCATAGAGAAAAACCTCAACTTTCACTCTACCAAAGATTAATAGAAAAATCATAATAAAAATTATGCAAATTATTTACATAGCTTAAGTAGATATCAAAGATTGCAGACATGCTCTGAGGAACAGAACTAATCATCGACCCATGACCCATGCATAGCTAATTACCAACCAATATGGAGAAGACCTTCATCGCCTGTTCCGTTTACACTGCAATCCTCACATCAAGGTTTCATCATTGCTGTTCTGAGTAAGAACCAGTCATGCAGGGAATTTAATTCAAAGTGCAAGCACAATTTTAACATGAGTTTATTTCATCTCCTTCTTTCTCCACTCTTCCCTTCTTATTTTCAGAAGAAAGCAAACCATGTTAATTCCTGAAATACACAACCTTACGGGGTTATGGCCTAGAGGTCTCTATCACCTCCACTTCTGAAACCACACTATCTAACTGCAATAAAATAATAAAACAGTAAAAGCATCTTACGAAATTACCAGTTAAGTAAGCCAGAGGTCAAAGCAAGACCTTCATTTCTAGGCTTCTCTCCGAGCACAGGGATTCCCAATGAAAAGGCCAATCTTGTCTAAAGCTGATCAGTTTTTGCCATCTTTCCTAGGAAAGGTTGAAGAGCTTTTCCTGATAAAGATTGCTAAGCTACTCATCTCCAGAAACCTCTCAAAGAATTCAAACTGGGGGCACCTGGGTGGCTCAGTCGGTTGAGTGTCCCACTTCATCTCAGGTCAAGGTCTCACGGTTCAGGAGCTTGAGTCCCGCATCAGGCTCTCTGCTGGTGGCAGGGAGTCCGCTTCAGATCCTCTGTGCCCTCCCTCTCTGGCCCTTTCCTGCTCACTCTGCTCTCTCTCTCTCTCACAAAAATAAACATTTAAAAAAATAAGAAGAATTCAAACTGAAATCTGACAAACAGCCTTAGCTATTACAAAGCCCTCGATGTTTAAGATTTTATGTGCGTTAATTCAGAAGAGGCAGTTATATTTCCTACCAGCTAGGTTATCTTTTGAAGAAAGCCTTTAAGTCATCATGACCCCTGAAAAAAAAAAATGCTGGAGACTAACCTCCTTTTATAGCATTTCCATAATTTCCTGAAGATAACATGACTTCCAAATTTCTTCTATGTACAGCTGACCCTTGAAAAACAGGTTTGAACTGTGTGCTTCCGTTTATATGTGGATTTTTTTTTTGATAAATTTAGTACCATTCTATAAAATGTACTTTCTCTACCTTGTGATTTTCTTATTAACACCTTTTCTCCAGCTTACTTTAAGAATATAGTATATAATACATATACCAAATACAGGTTAATCCATGGTATATGTTATGGGTAAGGCTTCTGGTCAAAAGTGGGCTGTTAGTAGTTATATTTGTGGGGAAGTCAAAATTTATAGTTAGATTTGTGACTGGATAGGGGGTCAGCACCCTTAATCCCTGTATTGTTTAAGGGTCAACGATACTTTTAAAAAGTGGCAATACTATCCCTCAAAATCACCAGTTGTCAATAGTCCCATACTGGGTGGGAATTTCAGGGAGAAACGGAGTCCTGCATTTAAGAAACTAAATGCTGTCCTCTTTTTTTTTTTTTTTTTTTTTTTTTTCATGGCATCCGAATATATATATCCCTTCCTGGCAACAAACACTACCTTCAATATAATCTGAGTATTTTTGGTGATGTAGGCCAGGGATAGTATGGATAAATAACATACAAATCAATTTTAGAGGCACCTGGGTGGCTCAGTCAGTTAAGCATCTGACTTCAGCTCAGGTCATGATCTCACAATTTGTGTTTGAACCCTGCATCGGGCTCTGTGCTGACAGCTCGGAGCCTGGAGCCTGCTTGAGATTCTGTGTCTCCCTCTCTCTTGGCCCCTCCCTGGCTTGCGTGTCGTCTCTCTCTCTCTCAAAAGTAAATAAACATTAAAAATTCTTTAAGTAAAAAAAAAAATTTTTTTTAAGTTTCTACATTGCTGCAGAATAACTAGAAATTAATAAATGAAAATCAGTATCATGTCATGCCCAATATTTTTTTATGTTCAACTGATAACTATAGTAACTTCATCAGGAATGCATTAAGAAAAGTGTGAATCAGTGTTAGACTCATTTTAGCAACCTCACCTCTCTCCAGTCTTTCAATCAATCAAGGAAAGAGCACATTTATCCAAAAACAGGGGACAAATTCCTCTCCTACTACAAAGAATTAGGATCCTGATAAATGCTACAAAGGTAAACACGCAGTTGATAAAATCAATAGTTTCAGGAGAAATGAGGTTAAGAATGATCTTTAGGGCTGCCTGGGTGGCTCAGTGTGGTAAGCATCTGACCTCCCTTCAGGTCATGATCTCACAGTTTGTGAGTTCAAGCCCCACGTCAGGCTCTGTGTTGACAGCTTGGAGCCTGGAGCCTGCTTTGTATTCTGTGTCTCCCTCTCTCTCTGCCCCTCCCCTGCTCACACTCTGTCTCTGTCTCTCAAAAATAAATAAATAAAGACTCAAAAAAAATTTAAGAGTGAACCTTTAAATGCTCTGATAAATGTGTGAAACCTCAGAAAAATAAGAGAAAACATACTCCATGAGAAAATGTGACATTTTGTATACTTTCAGCACAAATGGACAGCATTGTCTTCTAAGTTCCTCAAGTCATAGCTACTTTCTGGGTCTCACATCATTGTGACTTTAAAGAAGACATTCAGAAAGTGACCTTGCCTAGTTAGAGATCAAGTAGAAGCTATTTCCCCTAAACCCAGACCTGCATGAAAATCTTCATGTCTAGTGGCCAGCTATGAATCCAGAGATGTAGAGAAACACGAGGAACTCAAGATGGATAAAGAAAGCTTTGGAAAAACCTTGCTTTATCCTACTCAGCAGCATAGAGTGGTCTTGCCCATAACATCAGGTCTTCAACCTTCTGTCTGCCATAGCAGCTCTGTAAATGCCTACTGTCCCTCCTCACAGGGGGCGATTGTGAAGTCCCAAACCAGCCTCACTCATCCTGGCTTTCTACCAATTCACTACATTCTATCAGAGAATCAGATGCTAAAAAGATAATGAACCCACCTATAAAAGCAATTCTCTACTTTCCTGCTTCATACATTCCTAAAAAAAAAAATATGTCAGAGTCATATACATATTGTGAGGAAATTTTTCATTACCTGAGAGAGAGAAAAAATAAAAGTTTCAAATTGTCTAATCATTCCTCATTGATACACTCCCAATCTGTCCACAGTCTTTCATTTTGTTCTCTTCGTTTGCTCTCAACTACACACACCAGCAGCCCAAGTACAATGTATGATTGAATCTAAATATTGATCCTTTCTGGAAAGCCAAATAATTCCCCCCTGGTATCAGGGGTATTAAATTTATGAGAGGTATACTTCTCATCCCTGGTATAAGCACATTCTCTTCTGTTTTCTATTCAACTTTCTAAAACAGCGGTAAAAGCAGTAATACTCAAAACAGTGCAGTACCACCGAGATGGGGGTACTGCTTAATGTCAATGTTGGCTGGCAAAAAATGGGAATGACTAACACTGTCTACACGCTTAGGAAACAGAGTTCTGAATACATAAGGGAGCAGTTTAAAGAGGACACAGTTTCAGAGTCTTCTATCTCACATAAAAGATGCCTTGGGGAAAAAATGTCATGGGGCACAACAGACAAGATCATCTTTAGGTCTTGGGAAGAAATTCTCTTCATTTTACTTGTCATTTTACTTCATTTACTTCATTTTACCAGTCTTTTCTTTCTGATATACCGTACACTCTAAAAGGGCAGTGATTGGGGTTCTTGTGGAGATCTCTGGACCAGTTACAATTAGGTGTAGCTGCATATAAGTGGTAACCCAAAAATGTACCTTAAAATAGCTTACTGCTTTCATATGTAAAAGAGGTTCAGAAGCAGGGAATCTAGTCTTGGTGTCTTGGGACCAAATCAACAGACTCAAGCCACTTTTACCTTTCAGTTCAACCATCCTCGGTAGTCACCTCATGGACCAAGACGGTTGCAGGACTGTCTATCCTTTGAGCAACTTTTACTTAGCTCTCATTGGCCAAAATGTAATATCATAACTCTACCTAGGTGTGACGGAAAAAGGCTGGTAGGTTATATCTTTTAATTGAGCACATTACAACCATGAGAAAAATCAGAATTTTATCAGTAAACCAAAAGAGAATCATGGATACTGTGTATACAGATGGATGTCTCTGTGTCTCTGCCCGTTCCAGTTCTGGGCATGAGCCTTGTCTCAAGGGAATCCTTCAAGCACCTGAAGGTCCAGCCTTGCTCACCAGACATCACTGCCAAGGATGGCAGTCTTCTAGAAGGGAAGAGCACACTTGCTCTGAGCATCCCTCTGCATCTTGCTCCAAGTACCCTGACATGGGAGGGAGAAAGCTACTGTGGCCTCCAGTCCTGGCCAGATCCATTTCCCCAGTTTATCTTAACAACATCTGAGGCTGTGATCTAAAGGTGCATCTTTAAAGTGAAGACAGCAGATCACAACTCTCAGAAAAAACAATGTTAAGAATAGTGGGAGGTTTCCAGGTTTATCCACAGAGGACTACTTCACAGGTAAGGTAGCAGAAATAGTATTCATTTGCCATCACCTAAAGTGAAATTGATTAGATTTCGATAGATTACTCTTTGCTCTAATGAGGTGTGCAGAAGAGCCTGGACAGAAAGAAAAAGAGCAAGGACCAACTCCTATTTCTTTCTGGCTTTGTTCTCTGGCAAGTGCACTTTTCAATAGCTCTCTTGGTAACAAGTAACTTGTCTTATCCCTGTGGTGGTCCATCCAGAGTAGTTCAGTGAAGGGGGCATTGCACAGACTACAACAAGCTTGAGCTGGACAACATCTACTGGCAGGTGGAATCTGCTTTTCACATTTGAGCAGGGGAATGAGAACGAAGGGGCTTTTCTAACTGAACTATGCACCTCAAAAAATACTTACGTCTGAACCCTCAGTACCTGTGAATGTGACCTTATTTGGAAATAGGGTCTCTGCAGATGATCAAGTTAAGAGGAGGTCATTAGGGTGGGCCCCTAGTCCAAGGAAGATGTCCCTATGAAAGGGCGAGGCTTGGACACAGAGTCATGCACACAGGGGGAATGCCATGGGACAATGGAGGCAGAGATGAAGGTGAAGCATCTACAAGCCAGAGACTGCCCAAGAGTGCCAGAAAACCACTAGAATCTGGGAGAAAGTCCTGGAACAGATAGATGCTCCCCCACAGACCTCATGAAGATCCAGCCCCACTGACCTCTTCATCTCCAACTTCTAGCCTCTAGCTCCCTTTCTTTCAAGCGTAATGCCTCAAGTGACTTCTCAAGGCCCATCATTGTCTATAACCATCATTTACATAACTGAGGTTCCTGCCAAGCATGTTTGAGGGGTGGTTCAGGAATATTCACCAACAGCCAGAGTGAGAATGAGGGAAAGCCATAGCACCCTCCACCCTAACAAGGATCATCTACCACTGTGACCAAGACATTGACAAGTCAGACACTGCCAAGTTGGATACCTCTCTTTCAAAGTCTGCATGTGATAGAACTACACCAATAGGTAGCTGCTAGAGGCTTCTGCGGAAAGACAAGTATCTCAGTCAATGAAAAATAAGAGTAAATGATTATGCAGAGGAGGCATGATAATCATTCACTTCTCATGATTCAGAAAGTTCAAATATCTAAATGTATTCTAGCTGTCAATATCTCTTAAATAGGTTTCTCTACTTCTGGTGACACCTCTCTTTTCTCTCTTTCCCCTGGCCTTTGTGCCACAGGATCTGGCTGGAAGACACTGGAAATGGCAGAGGCTGAAAAAGCTGGTAAACAAAGCTAAACCTTTTAACAAGTAAAAGTGAAGTGGAGAAAAATCTCACTTCTATGTGCATCCACTCTCCATCATTTACTGTTTTAAGAAAAAAAAAAAAAAGCTAGGGGATTAGCAAAATGAACACCCATCTGTGTATCAGCTACTCAATTTTTTATGTCAAAAATAAACACTGTTGAAGCCCCCACCCCCTTCCATGATCTTGGTTCCTCTCTCTCCCCCAAGAGGTAACCACCACCATGAATTTAGTCTTTATTAGTCTCAAATGTGCCTTTATACTTTTACTACACAAAGAGCTCACCTAGGGGCACCAGGGTGGCTCAGTCAGTTGAACGTCTGACTTCAGCTCAGGTCATGATCTCACAGTCCATGAGTTTGAGCCATAGCATTGGGCTATGTGCTGGCAGCTCGGAGCCTGGAGCCTGCTTCAAATTCTGTGTTTCCCTCTCTCTGCCCCTGTCTCTATTTCTCTCTCTCTCTCTCTCTCTCTCTCTCTCTCTCTGTGTCTTCTCTCTCTCTCTCTCTCTCTCTCTCTCTCTCTCTCAGAAATAAACACACACACACACACACACACACACACACACACAAAACAGCCACCTGAAATGATGGTGCTCTTTGGCCACAAACCCATTGGTTATTGTTTTCCTCCTATCTCTTTTGTTTTTTCTCTCATCTATCAAAATATTAATTTTCAGATAAATGTATTCAAAAAGATGGGAGTATTGACTGTGAATAGCTTATTTTATTCCTATCAACTAGTGTCTGTTTTATTCACCTGTGTTACCTGTTCCCTCCCCCCAGTAAAGCTGTGATAAAGGGAAATCAAGGCAGAGCAACAGAAGCATACTTTCAATAGGTATCTATTTCTGGCATTCAATTCAGATTGGTAAATGTAAATGTACATCACCTATGCTTAAAATTCTCCTTGACAACAAAACCAAAATGGGTAAATTAGAATGCAGGATAATATTAAATTTATATGGGAGGCACTTGGGTGGCTCCGTAGTTGAGAGTCCCCCTCTTGGTTTCTGCTTAGGTCCTAATCTCGTGTGAGATGGAGCCCTTCACAGAGGCTGCTTGGGAGTCTCTCTACCCCTCCCCCCACTTGTGTGTTATCTCTCTCTCTCAAAATAAATAAACATTAAAGAATATTTATATTGTAGCTCTTTATACACAGGACTAGAAAAACATTAAAATATCAATCAGCAACAAATCTATCACTTTCATCTGTTTTCATAAAAGACTTAAATGCAAAAAATGAAATAACAATTTCACTAGACATAAATACATTAAGTTGAGGACCCAACATTTACCATCCTACATGGAGCACATGACATTCTTATTAAAAGTTGGAATAACTTAAGTAATGGGTTAGCCAATGAGGGTTTTTTAAGCAGTAGGGGAAATGTGGGCTATAAAAACACAAAAGAATATTCTACAAATATTTGTAGAACAACCGTTACCTGCCAGGCAAGGTTCTAGGCACAGAGCACACAGCAGGGAGACAAATCTCCTGGACCCAGGGAGCCTGTGTTCCAGCAGGTCAGCATGTACAGAGTTACACTAATCATCTATTCCGACCAACTCTGGGAAACCCTCCCTGATCAATAAATCACTGCACCAACCACAACTTGGCTACAAACGGCTCCAGTGCTAGTTGCTGGGAAAATCTTATAAAACCCCAAGTGTTAGAGCAAAACAAAGAAAATCTGTTCTATTCCCTAAATGAATATATCATCTCTTTGTTGACTGCTGGAACCTATTAAAATGTGTTGTGAGAAGCGATTTGCTGCACATAAAAAGTAAAAGCTTCCTTGAGCCTAAACAAATATTGTCAACAGCTGTAGGGAAAAAAAATGTTAGCTTTTGGAATTTTATACAATGAATGAAAATAAGGAAATGCCTCAGTTCTCTGAATGACTATGCGTGACCATTAGAAATGGTCCAGCAGTCCACCCTCATTGCTGTTTCTGTTGAGAGGCACAGCAAATATTGTGGGCAGGGTACTCAGCTCATATACAACTGGTCAGCCCCAGAAAGTACTTCCTAGCTGGAAAGAAAACATGCAGTAAGAATCAATAATCATCAAGTAATGAGGAGTTTAACAAGAGCCTGAAGAGAAATATACTAAAATGCTTAAGGGGACTATCTTTACATGGTGAGATTATGGATGAAAACTTTTATCCTTTATACTTCTCTTTCTACAATGGAAATGATGAGGACAAACGATAAATGCTTTGTGATCTAAGACTTTTCACAATAAAATAAAACGCTACTCCACTTCTTAAATGCTAGGAGACTGTAACATTGTAAATACCTACAGGAAAAATTATTTAATGCATCAAAAGACACAAGCAAAAGCTATATTCTCTGCTTTTTCAAATCTCTTTTCTTTAAGTGATAAGGGGTAATTTTGAATGCATTTTCTCCAGGCTGTACTTTCTAGTTTTACAATGGCCACCTGTGTGATTGATACAAGTATTAAATTATTTTCTACAAAAACCAATGGGCTGCAACTTATTCAGATACTATAAATTATACATTATTACTCAAAAAAATTGACAATAGGAATACACCTATCAGTGTATTCCAAAAAAACAATTCTTGAAAACGCCTCCAGGTTTGAATTATTTCCCTCTTTAAAAGGACCCACAGAAGTTCCGAGAGATTAAAATATACGAACCCTTCAGAAATTAGATGTTTCAATGGAACAGCAGTCCCATCGCTGCCCTGTCAGCCCATCAGCACCAAGTCTGATGCGTCAATGAGATGCAGGGAGGAAATGGAAAAGCGACACGGTCTGGTTTTCAAGCCTCTATCATATAACATACATTGCAGGATTAAAGTGTTTCCTGAAGATGGAAAAACTAGACTCAGGGCCAGCTACCTCTTTTTATGACAGGTTTTTAAAGCTCATCTTAGAGCTTGCTTCTGCTCTGAACCCCATTTCCCAATCATCAGATGGTGGGTTATGAAGCCGGAGAACAATTTGTTACATCCCGGAATGCCTCTACCTACAAGGCCAGATTCCATCAGTCTTCCACCAAACAACCTGAAATAGATGACTGTGCTCTTAGGTTAAGGTCAGTGCTCAGGGTTACAGGCATGAGCAGAATGATTTCTATACGGGCAACAAAAAAAAGCGGGAGTGTCGGCATCCTCAACAGAGTCATTGACAGAGAAGCAGGATGACAGCAGCCCTGAGATGTGAGGCAATGGAACCTTTAAGGTTTCAGGCGCATGCAGATTTAGGATACAGTACATACAAGCCGAGAATGAGAGAAAAACTCAAAGTGGGTGAGCTACAACCTCGCAAAGCACCTCTAACCCTCAAAGCACTTCGTCACTGGTCCGCTTCATTTCTTTTTGAGGCAGGTCTCCCCATGGCTGGCTAGAAATATTTTTTTCAGCCTTCATTTTTAAGGCTCCTGCTGCCAACACCTGTCTCAATTGTCATTGGCTGACCCCTAAAGATGGGAGTGAGATTGCCCAATATTAATGTACCTCAAGAGAACAATTCTTTCTGCCAGGCTCACGTTGGGTACGAAAGCCTTCAACTACCTGGCATTTCTTTTAATCAGTTATACTGCTTTGGGGCTCATTTTACAAAGCCATCTGGCTTTGCAAACATCAATGCAAGGACTATGAAAAACCCCACTTTTTATTGTGGCCCTGCAATGGGGAGCAATCTAGTTCAAAGTGTGTTAAGCTCCAAGGGTTCTGGTATAGAAACAGCTTGCTAAGATTCTTCATTGTCCAGACATCCAAGGAGCCCTCTAGAAGATAAAAGGATTCTTCTGAAAGCACCATGTAAAGGAAAATATTTGTTCAGTCACAGTGTCCCTACAAATGTGATCTTATGCTCCATGGCTGGATGTCTAAGAAGATGAAAATGAAGGGGCCTTAACAGATCTGGTGGAGACCTGGTCAGATAAATTAAAGGTTGGGGGACATGTGCTATCTTAAATTGGAGAATGCTGAGATATGCTCCTTCGTGTGAATATTCTACACATTCTTACAAACATATTCCACACCTCGGGATGGCATTAAGGAGAAATGCTTTGATTTTTTTTCTACTACTGAATACAACTGCAATTATATATATTCTTTTCAACTGCAATTATATTCAAAATATCTTTACATTCTACTGCTTTGACAGGTTCACTTTTGAAGTTTTCTACACATATATTTCAATAGCCCTACCCGTTTGTAAGAGAAAAATCCAATAGTAGGGGAGGGTCTTTGAAAAATCCAATAGTAGGAGAGGGTACCAGTGGTTCTTCATCATTTTTTTTCTTCCAAATAGTTGTTTCATTTGTTAGAATTTGGATGGTAGCAGAAATGACAACAAAAACTCAAGGAGACTGACATTTCAACATTTAGAGGTATAACAAATAACTAGGGGTCAAATTTAATGTGTCATTTTTAAAACTTGTCCTTTGCCATAACATAACCTGGGAGTTCAAGGTAGCTGGCAGTACACATCCCCAGCTCACAAAAGGTTTCCCCAAAGAAGCAGCTATATTCCTCTTTAAGGCACAGAGAATAACGGTCAATGACTACTGACCCAGTGGCTTTGCCTGAATGAACGGAGCAGCCTCGACACAGTTTTTAATGGACAGACACCCTGACAGCAGAAAAGTCAAGTGCTTACATCACAATTACAGCTGATTTATAATTTCTGCCATCAGCCCAGGGACAGGATGGGATCTCACTCCAAAAGAAATAAATCTGCTCTGATGATACTACACTTTACTACCAACAGACCTGTTTAAAAGAGAAGCACTACAGAAGTCCCACACTTACAGCGGATCTGTTCTATAGGTATTTGTTCGACCTGTATGTGTAGAAGGCTTAACATATTCTAGTGGTACGTTCAAGCAAAATAGAGACGAGACGTTGGTGATATTCTACTTTGAGACAATTTCAGATGATGCCAAACACACAAAAGTGATATTCAGTGAGGGTAACAATTTTAGTAAGAACAAGGGACTGGTATTAAATTACTACAGTGTTAAGTGAAGTTATATTTTACCTTGGTCATTTGGAGGCAACCTTTACCAATCTTAAATGGATCATCTGCACAAAATATTCACCCTGATCCAGTTTTAATTGGTGGTTCAGATTTTTTCACTTTACAAAAGTGTAGTATCTCATAAGCCTGTTTGACCTTAGCTTGATCCAGACTAAGAATGCCTATTAAGGTGGGTTCCAGTTTACCTCATCTCATCAGAGCCAGGAATGATGTCCCTAGCCTTCAGGAAAAATGCTTTGAACCTAATACCTGAAACATTTTGGGAGGTATATTACTGTTTTTGAGTCAGCATGGTAATATCATCATTTCCTTAGTATCTTTTTTTTAAAAATTTTTTTAATGTTTATTTATTTTTGAGACAGAGAGTGACAGAGCATGAGCAGGGGAGGGGCAGAGAGAGAGGGAGACACAGAATCTGAAACAGGCTCCAGGCTCCGAGCCGTCAGCACAGAGCCTGACACGGGGCTCGAACTCACGAACTGTGAGATCATGACCTGAGCCGAAGTCGGACGCTTAACCGACTGAGCCACCCAGGCGCCCCTCTTAGTATCTTTATGTAAAGGGCAGAGACTCAATGTACGCTTAGTTGATTCATTTACATCAACACAGACATCGATTTCTATTCCCTGTGGTGGATTTGGGGTATCTCCCCCTACATTCCTCCAGTCCCTTCTAACACCTGTCTCTTCTCTGTGCAGGACTTCAAGTCCTCTGGTTGCAATGGTGTTTTCAACATATTAGTACACTGTAGCAACTGCAGTTTTTCTGGCTTCAATAACAAAAAACTCTGTTTATCACCACCTGTGGACTCCTGTAGTCACTCCAACCTCTGACCACAGATGGTCAGGTATATTTGTTTGACAAAAACAGAAAAGTTGTCTATGTTTTTTTTTTCAATGCTTATCTATTCTTAGAGACAGAGAAGGCATACACAAGTGTGCAAGAGCAGGGGAGGGGCAGAAAGAGAGGGAAAGAGAGAATCCCAAGCACGCTCCTCACTGTCAGCACAGAGCCCCACACGGGGCTCAAACTCACGAACCGTGAGATCATGACATCAGCCAAAATCAAGACTTGGACATTTAACTGACTGACCCACCCAGGTGCCCCTCTCTCCTATTTTAAACACATCTTCCAGAGTCTCTAGGATCAAGCAGCTGTGGAGCAAGTTAAAGTCTTAAATGTTTGACATTATTTGTTTAAAACAAATTCCTTTATTATTCTTACGATACCCTTATTTATTGTTTTCTACTGTTATTTTCAGTTCCTGAAATAGCCTACATATATTTAAGAACAATTTTATTTTAAAATTAACAATGTAGAATTTACATACATGATTATATTTAAAATATACCCTAATTATATCTTTTTGTATTTATGTTTATCAACTGTCAATGTTGATCCTGATTAAAACTTGAGTACAGGAAATGGAATCTGAGTTCAGATCAAAATATGGCTTATTTCAAAATACCAGAAACATGATATGCCTTTTATTTAGCAGAGTTTCTGTCATTTGTCACCTATGACAGAACAAGATCTGCCCTTGGCTTTTGGTAAGCTGAACTTTTTCAATGGCTTGTCATTACCATTTCCTCTGTCACTTAAATTTCCACTATGGGTTTGCAGAAGGAGTTCCTTGAGTTTGGTTCATCTGACCTTAACAGCTCAAGCTCCACACACTATTGAAAGCATCCTTGATCTTCAGCACAAAACAAAAACAAACAAACCCAATCTGAAACTAACAAAATTTTCCCTACTAATCATGGCATCTAGTTATGTTCCTAGAAAAGTCTTGCTGACCTTTAGTGGAAAGTAATATTAGTGGCCAGAATCAGGCTACGTGGGGAGTGTGTAGGATGGTACTGGATATCTGAGCTGGAGGGAAGCCAGGAGCTAACTGTTCGTTACCTTCTTTAGAACAGAGGGGAAAAATTATATTTGGCTATGATTTAATGAAGAGTCTAAGTTCACACAGATGGTTTAAATTTAACTAAACTAAGTCCTTTTTTTGGTCTCAATGTGAATAATTTAAATAAATTCCCCCTCTCTTTTCTAAATTACTGTCTTTAATATTCATACGCATGCCAAAAATTGCCATACCAATTCATTTATTTGAATTATAATACCATTAAAAGTACAAGGAATCTCATTTTTTTAAAACATAATTGTATTTTTTCCAAGTATTTCATTCAATAATAATCACAATACATTAATTATTTCACCATTTCATTTTTGGCTACAGAACTAATGTGGTTTTTTTTTTTTTTCTAATAAACCAAGTAAACATGCATGGAACCTATATGGGAATGTCCCTTTACTTTCATAAGCAAAATACAACCTTATGTGTATTTGTATCTGTATCTATCTATTTTCAAATGCCATTAGAAAAACCAAAGGAATTTAGTGATTTAGTATTATGAGTAAAGTTTCCACAAGGCAATTGAGAATATCAGTGAACACAATTAAGTTAATAACACATTAACACAAAGCTAAGAATTATCAAAAACACGTAAAACATGAGACATTACCCAACACTTCAAGTGTGACAATTTCTTATGTCAAGATTAAAGTTTTAGAAGAATCAAATCACAAAAGATCACAAAATACATGGTTTGATATGCATGTCTACAGTTCTTTGTTTACATTATTGATGTACCCATCAACCAATCCAGGTATGAGTGTATTCTACAGTTCGGCACATAAACAGAAATATAAAGTGTTATAAGGTCACAGTCACTGAAAACATTAATCACTTTATCTTTAATGCGACAATCTATTTTTTTGATAGATTGCAACATAGCATGCCTACAACCCCCATTTCTCCATCTTATGGTAGCTGTACAATTATCAGAGAGACAACGTGAAATCACATACGAAGAATCAATTCACAGACAAAATAAGGCCTCTGTTTATCAGTAAATATCTTCCAATTAGGAACAGTAAGCAAAGAGATCCACAAACTGAGAATTATTAATTTTTAAATTGTATCTATCATATATTATTATATTACCTTTCATATTCAAAACATTTGAGATAAAACCCCCCAACATTAAGTCTTAAATTTATTTTAACCACAATATGAAAAAAAAAATGGCTAAAAACAACAGTGAAAAGTGTTAAGACCAGTAAAGAACTTACCAGGCATTAGAACTCACTAGAAAGCCACTGCATTCAAAGCAGAACGGTGTTGGCCCAGAAATAGATAGGGATCAGAACACGGAGTCCAGAAATAGATCCAAATACATATGGCATCTTTATATGTGACAAGAATAACATTTCAACCCCATGATAAAGGTTCTTGTAATAACGAGAAATTAATAAAGACAATCCTACCTCATATCATGTGCAAAACTTAACATTGCAGTAAGACTTGAATGTTTTAAAACTTGAGGAGAAAATGTAAGAAAATATTTATATGACCTTGAGATGGATACACCACCCTGAGCAAAACAGATTATCTCAGAAGCAATAAAGAAAAAGACAGACATATTTGATTAATTAATAATTAACAATTTTCATTTGGCAAAAGACAACACACACAGAGACAAGAACTGTAAAGATATATTTGCACACATCTAACAAACGATTAACGTTTCTAAGACACTGCAGTTCCCAGAATATGTGAAAGAAAAACACAACCAAGCAGGAAAATGGACAGTGGAAATGAATATGCAGTGAAGAAAGGGAAAATTCACATGGATACTAAACACATGAAAATATTCTCAACATCCACAAGAGTGAAGAAAATTTAAATGAATGACCAGGGATAATGAGATTGGTAAGCATCAAAAGGAGCAGTGACATCTAATGCAGATGAGAATGTCAGAAATGGGCACTGTTACGTGCAAATATGATTGGCTATTCCTTTGAGGAAACTAATTTAGCTTTATCCGTGAAAATTAAAAATACACATACCGTTTGACCAAGCAATTCCACTTCTGGGAATCTATCCTATAGAAGAAAAAAAAAAAAAGGACCAGTACGTAAGGACACAGGTACAAAGATGTTGATTGCAGCATTGTTTGTTGTGTGGTAGAGGACGAGGGGGGCCAGGAAATAGCACGAAAGCATACTGATGGAGAAACGATTAAATGAAATGTGATGTATCTATAATATGCAATTATTAAAAAGAACAGGATAAATCTGTAGATGCCGACTTGGAGGAGATTGGTGAGGTAAGAAAAGCAAACTGAAGGGTAAGTGCTAGAATCCCACCTTAAAACGGTAGCAACAGCAGCAACACAACAATGAAGTTGAAAACACTCGTGTGTACATGAACGAAGGAATAGAGGAATACAGACGAGACTGACAACACCTGCCCAGGGTTGTAAGTGGAGGCAGGGATTAGAAGGGATGGGAATTATTTACATCCTCTTAGTGTATTTCTGTGTTGTTTCACTATTTACCAGGAGCACCCTATTAATTTTGTAATTTTCAAAAATATATTTAAGGAACAATGATTAGCTCTTATTAGCGGTAGTAGGGCAGTGTCTCCACACATTCATCCTCAGTGAAAGAGGAGCAAATAAACAAATATTTCTTTCTTTGCTTATGCCAGTCATCACAGTATTCTTGTTTAATTGCTTGCCCAATATCCATCCCATCTCTCTCCCATATGTCTATTAGCCATGTGGTTTGGGTGGGTCGGATTCCCAGGGACTCCTGAATAGTCTAAGCCAGTTCTGTTGAAAAGAACTACAACTTAACGCCACTTCTATAATTTTAATTTTCTAGGAGTCACGGTAAAAAAACTTTAGAGAAACAGGTGAAAGTATTTTTAATCATGTATTAGCATTCTAACCCAGAATATCCATAGCACCATTTCAACATACAGCTAATACACAAATTATTAATGAGCTATTCCACATTTTTTCATATCTCAACTTGGACTAGCTACATTTCAACATCTCAATAGCTACATGTGGCTAGTGGCTACCATACTGGAGAGCACCAGTCTAAACTAGTGAAAGAATTGTTTTAATATTACCATATTCAAGGGGGACACATAGTTTAGGATGGCCTACTCAAAGAAAAACTCACAATGACAGGAGAAAAAACATCTCCTGGTGGGAATGAATAGGAAAAAAAAGTATGAAAACTGCTGGCAGCCACATAGAGCTATGAAGGAAGCCTCAAGGGGGGAGAAATTGGGTCCTGTGGCAACCATGAACCTCTGGACCAACCCCTGCCACAAGCCTGGACTATTAGTTACGTGAGCTGGTAAAGTTCCTTTATTTTTTCAACCACTTTGAGTTAGGTTTTTTATTACCAGCAATCAAAGGTATCCCAATTGATATTCATCTATGGCCCAATGTTCAAACAAATGTTTTCTTCTTAAGCAAGTTAACTCAGATGTTCAATATTTCTTCCATTTATTTGTAGTCAAGGCATGCTTTTGTTAAACTAGCTTTATTTGGTAAAGCCTTTTTTTTAGATATCTCCTGGAAACATTTCTGAAGACTTCCACAGACTAATTCCTGATCATCTTGGGTAATTGTCCATGATCACCTCTCCTCAAGACAATAAGGACATGAGGTGCCAGAGAAATCTATCAGTTCCACTCCCATTCCACCCTCTTTTCTAGTCTTTCCTCTCTAGACCAGGGCTCCCCAACTTGAGCACTACTGATATTTTGGGGAGATAAGACTTTGTTGGGGGCGGTTTTCCTGAACATTGCAGAACGTTTAGCAGCATCCCACTAGATGATAAATCCCACTCGCCCAGTAGTTGTGACAATCAAAAATGTCACTACACACTGTCAAATGTCCTCTTACAGGACAAAATCCCCCCTGGCTGAGAACTGCTGTTCTAGACCAACCACCAGTTGAAGTGCACAAGTGACCTTCATTGTTCTGTGAGACTCAGTCATTGCAGCAAGCATACAGTATGATGCTACTCCTCTATCCTCTGCACCGTAAGCTTTCCATGCACACATGAGGTTCTAAAATCTCATCTGTTCATGTGTTCCCCCTTTCCCTCCCATACTAGGTTGACCCTGAGCTCTCCATTGCACACTTCTTTCCAAAAGAAGTGTGCCTAGATCCCTCTAACTTCACCTTGAAATCATTACCTGAGCTGCTCCCCGAACCAACCACCCAACCATTGCTCTCGGGCTTCTTTGAGGGGATTTTTTTCGACAAAGTATGTGCTCATTTACGGCCATTCATCCCTCAATTCAAGTTCCCACAGCTGGGCCACTCAGCTCTTCCATCAGTCCATCCTGAGGGACAACTCCATCCCAGTCTCTCCACACTGTAACAACTCACACTTTATTCTTCCTAATCCATCTCTAAGACTAGAGTTCCACTGTAACAACCACTGGAAAACTCTTCACAGCTTCTCAAACTGATATAAAAATTTAATCCAATTCCAATAAAAATCTCAACAGGTTTTTCTTTTTGTGGAAACTGACAAACTGATTCCAAAATTAAAGAACCTAAAATAGCCGAGACAACTCTGGAAAAAAATCAAGATGGAGAACAAACACTACCTAATATCTAGACTTATTATAAAGCCATAATAATCAAAACATTGTGGTACTGCTGGAAAGACAAATAGGTCATTGAGAGAACAAAGTTTGCAAAAAGACACACACATATAGTGAGAGCAAGTGATTTTCAACAAAGGTAAAAAACAATTCAGCAGAGAAAGGTTCATTTGTTCAACAAATGGTGCTGGAACAATTAGATAACTACTTGCAAGAATATGAGCTTCAATCCATGCTTCATCCATATACAAAATTAACTCAAAAGGGATTACAGACTTAATGTAAAATCCCAAACTATAAACATTCTGGGGGGGAAAAAAAACAGGAGAAAAGTTTTGTGACCTAGGTCAGGTAAAGATGGCTTAGATGCAACACCACAAGTATATTCACCAAAGGAACAAAACGATAATACTGATAATACAGATTTTAACTTTAATAAAATTAAAAACATTTGCTCTTCAACTGATGCTGTCAAGAGACTGAAAACACAAGCCACAAGTTGGGAGAAAGTTTACCAATCATATATAGCAGTTTTATCTATTATGGCCCCAAAGTATAAGCAACCCAAATGTCCATCAACAAACGGATGGCTAATCAAACTGTGAATAATCAAACTGTACCCATTCGATACGATATTACTTAGCAATAAGGAATGAACTATTAACATATGCTACAACATAGATGAATCTCAGAATAATTAAGCTGAGTGAAAGAAATGAGATTCCCCCCCCCCCAAAAAAAAAAGTACCACCAGTATTGTTCCATTTATTTAAAATTTGAGACAACGCAGGGAGTAATAAATCAGTAAAAAGAAACTTCTGGGCAGGATGGCTACTTCATTCCCTTGATATGGTGGTGGTTTCACAAGTATATACATAAGACATTTATGAAATTGTGTACCTTAAATTAAGTACAGTTTACTGTATGCCAATTATGCTTCCACAAATCTATTTTATTTTTCTGAAAGATGTCAGGGGGGAATTATTAGCTGTTGGGGGAAATATTAACTGGTAGACCATGTAGGCTTCTACTGCTCTGGGTACAGCTGAAACTGGTTCATGCTACATGGGATTTCATGAGAAGTGTTTCTGAAAGTTTTGTGTGCTTGTTTTGTTTAAAATTATGCAGTGGAGTAATACAAATAAAATTCAAAATTCCTGGGTACTTAACATAATACAGCCTGGGTAGTGTTAAATCAGGGACCAAAGGTATGTGCTGGACAGGGAGAGATTTGGTGGAGCCTCAAGAGGTACCAATTTCCAATTACCTTCACTGTAATTCTCTTTTTAAGTATATCCCGAGACAATCACCACCATCACTATTCCTCCTGTGGTTTTCAAGGTAAGTCTGACCACATCTTTCAATAAAAAAAAAAACAAAGAAAGAAAAATGAGAATAAAGCCAAGTGGCCTGAATTCTCAAAGATAATAATTAAGTAGCAAGCTTTAACCAGATGTTTGATGACACTATTTTTCCCTACGATTCTATCCGAATCAACTGCATTTACATACAAATTGGCAATACTTTGGAATCCCACCTAAGAAAAAGCCACCATTTTTCCCTTAAGACATGAAACCCATGTACTGATCTATTAATTTCTTTTCAGGATATGATGTCAAGTGCATTTTTAAAATATACTCCATTGCTCCCAAGTGCTTCTTTAATCCACAAGGACTGGTTTTAGCATTTAAACTAATTTATCCTAGACATAAAAAACCTTCTGCTTATTCTCCCAGATAATTGATTCTTGATTTGTTAAGATACTAAACACTACACTTTATACCCTGAAATGCAAAACCACTGGTGAACTCACTCGTGTGCTCCATGCAGAGCAAATACCATTTAGTGCCTCAGCAGAGAGGCCAAGGAGAGCTCAGAAACAGAGAACACCCCCTCGCTCTGTCCTGCTGCCAGCACAGGGGGAAGGTCCTCACTGTCCCTGCAACAAACGCTATCATTTGTTTCACAGCAGCTACATACGATGTCATATGGTGCCAACTTCTCAAAGCGAATGGTTTTCAAAAAATAAAAAGAAACCCAAAGATAAGCTCTGTTTCAAAGCTGACCTAAGGAAAAGCACAGACAACCACCAACATTAACATTATAAGGCTGCACTGGAAGGGCGCCTGGGTGGCTCAGTTGGGTAAGTGTCTGACTTCAGCTCAGGTCATGATCTCGGGGTCTGGAAGTTTGAGCCCCATGTCCGGCTCTGTGCTGACAGCTCAGAGCCCACAGCCTGCTTCAGATTCTGCCTCTCCCTGCCCCTCCCCCACTTGTGTGTGAGCGCTCTCTCTCTCTCTCTCTCTCTCTCAAAAATAAATAAACTAAAAAAAAAGACTTCATTGGAAAATCACGGTTTATTAAGAGTTTGGCACTCAATGGTAATGTCATCCCAATGTTAATCTCATTGATCTGGATGACACAACGCAAGTTAGAAATCACTTTTCCTATACAGTCAAGAGCACAAAGCATATGCCACACTAATATTTTCTAACAGAATAAGAACACTTTCACATAAAGATCGACAAAATATGCAAATATATCTTGAAAGGTTTTACAGTTCTAGAAAAAAGGCATTTGAAAATCTTCCCCTCCATATAATAGGCATATTTGAATTTATTATGATTACAATATTCATTTCGGAAAAAATCAAAATTTATTCTTCTGTGCTAGGTCAAATTGATGTCACCTATTTTCACATGCAAATAAAATTCATAGAATATACTTAATGAAACCTTCCCCCCCTCCTTACAGAACTATCTGCATTGAATTTCCTTATGGTACCCATCACACGTTACTTGGGTGACTTAGGAGGTGAAGAAGATCCCAGAAGACCATGGGAAGAGAAGTGTACAATGGGGGGCATGTTCAATGGACACATCTTAGGTTCCAAAACTTGAGCATGGAGAAGCCCTCAAACTCATCCCAGGAGAGGGGACTTTATATAACAACACGTTAAAAGACAATCCATGTGTGTTCAAATAAAAGAAGTGACCCACCAAGGTGCTCTCATGTGGGACCCCTACTTCAGAAAAACAGAGGGACCACTCAAAATAACTTTGCTCCAGCCGATTAGGTCAGTCAGCTGCCACAAGGAGCTAAGAAAAAAGAAAAAGAAAAAAAAAAAAAGAGCAGGGGGTTGAATTCTTTGGAGTCAGAACAGCTGAGGAAAGGGCAGAGATTCTAAGGTGAAACACCAAGACGCACGCCCAGTCTTCCAGCTACCACCCACCTCTCCAAGGCTCCCCTCAGAGGGCGTGACTCACTACCACACCCCAGGGTAAAGAGGACAATACAGAACTCAGCTGCTCCACTCATGTCTGACTGGGTAATGGGCACACCTGTTACTGCGGCTGGGCCTACCACACCCCGCCAGCATGGCTCTCCCTAGTCTCCTTATCAGTCTGAGTAAACTTCACATTCGGGCATATCTGGCGTGTGCCTGGAGGTCTTCCCTTTGGTTGCAGCTTTAAGTATAAGTATGAACACTCAGGAAGAGCTGGGGCTAAGCTTTCCAAAATGTTCAAAGAAATCATGACAAGCACGGTGAAGTCAAGCATACTGTGTGGTGTCTACCATTTGTTTTAACCACACTGTGGATGTTGATGCTAAAATTCATGTCTTTCAGAAGACAGCACACCCACATCCTTGCTGATTATCTCTTTCCAACTCAACTGTATTACACTCCTCAAACGGAAAGGTTGCCTTCCAATCCCTGTGTGTAGGAACTCTAAATTCTGATCCCAGTTCACAGAACTATCCTGAATACAAGCAAATCTCAAATCCTCTGTGTTGTTACTTCTACATTTCTCAAAGGCATGTCCCATCATATTTCTGTTCAAGTTTCTTCTAGGTATGAAATCCTGACTAAAATTTTTCATATGGACATATATAATACCCAACTTCATTTTCCTCAACACCTGCCTATCCCAAAACACAATTTTAAGAAGTGATCTGTATACTACACTGAGAAAAAGGATAAGTAGATTATTCTGGAAAAGGGGCCACTGAGCACAAAAAGTGCCCGCAGAGCATGATGATATAAAGCCAGAATATGTATATGTTCCGTCCTCACAGCCACCTGGAAACCTCCTGTTACCAGGCTTGACCATCATGGGATGTGGGGGAAAGACCTACTCAAGGATATGGGGGCCAAATTCCTCTTTAAAACCTCACCATTGACAAAAACTGGGGAGGGGGGGGAAACAGTCTTTTAGAAAATGCTAGGCAAATGATCTGGCTTTAAAGGAACTTCCTCTGCCTACTTTACAGTGTCTGGCCTAATTCTACAGGACAAAAATAAGAGATGGGGGAGAGGATGGTACAGGGAGGGCTTAATTCCCAGTATGTTCTGTTTCACAGAACACTTACATAATATAGTATGTCAGACACTGTTTTAAACACTTTACAAATGTTAACTAATTTAATTTTCAAAACACTCTCCATCTGGGGCTCCTAGGTAGCTCAGTTCGTTAAGCATCTGACTCTTGGTTTTGGCTCAGGTCAAGATCTCATGGTTCCTCAGTTCAAGCCCCACATCTGGCTCTGCTCTGACAGTGCAGAGCCTGCTTGGAATTCTCTCTCTCTCCCCTTTTCTTTCTGCCCTCCCTGGCTTGTGCTTTCTCTAAGCAAATAAATAAATGAAAATAAAAAATTTTACAAATGAGGAAACAAATGAGGAAACAAAGACACCTAGAAGCTCAGTAACCGTCTGAAGGTCACAGCACTGGGTAAATGGTGGAGACCGGACTGAAACCCAGGCAACGTGACTCAACTCCAGGCTCTGAAATGCCTACTGAGTTACAGACTGGAGAAGGTGGCTTTTGGTGAGAAACATCCATCAAGTGGCCTTAGGGGGTCACCCTACACAAGCCTTGCTGAAAAGGATTGCACACTGAAAACTCTTTCCAAAATCCTGTTTGACTCATTTTTCCTTAAAAGTTATTCTAGTAAATGTGAAGTAGAGAACGTTCCCTTGGGCCTTATGGGCATCCAGAAACCCAGTTTGCCACCATATACCCTGAAGCTCTAAGAGCAGTTGTTCTCAACTGGGAATGATATTTTAGGTTCACCTTGACAGCTGGTGGAAAGTCCATAAGCTCCGTCCCAAACTACCCCCCCCCCCACTTGCCCTCCTCCAGATTCTAATTTGCACTCTCAAGTGTTTTTGGAAATGTGAATGCATAAACCTCCCTGGGGGACCTAGCCCTTCCTGCCCTGGAGCAAAATTAAGGTTTTCCTCAAGGTTTCAAAGGCAAGAAGATCCATCCTATGTTGCTTCTATCCAGTAGATCTCCTCCCACCCACTTCACAGAAGATGAATACATGCATGTTGAAAGCTGCTGCAAATATATGCCAAATACCAAACTGGCTATTCGATGAATATATAAATGCAATTGACATTCTTTCACAGGCTGAAATCCTCTCTTTACTCTCAGGATATATTACACCATTCTCTTTTTATATAAACATGCCACTTTAAATGCTAATTCAGATGCAACACTCAATTTTTCCTTCGTTTTGTTTCTGGGTTTCTAACATTCAAAAGGACACTGGACTTCCACTTGCCTTTGACAAGGGATATTTTGAATTCTTGCTTCAATATGGGTGGGGGGTGGGAGGGAAGAAAGTACTGAAAAGAAAACTAAATTTATTTTAAAAGTTATCCAAATACAAGTGTGGTTTTACTATGTCCTTTATTTTTCTCCAAGTAAGCCCTTTCCGTCTGTTTCAGGAAATGCTGCCTTCACCTTGCTGAAAATCCCACAAATCTAATTCAACTGGGTTGTAAAATGAAGGCTATTCCCTCTCCTTGCATTCTAGACTGAAACTACTCATTTTACTCAGAGTACTTTTCTAAATAGTTCGTGAAGGCAGTATGTTCTGGCTAAAATACAACTGAGGGAATGGAACTCTTCTGTTTTAAAAACTACACATTTCTTGGGCGCCTGGGTGGCTCAGTCAGTTAAGCATCTCACTTTGGCTCAAGTCATGATCTTACAATTCATGAGCTTGAGCCCCGCATTGGGCTCTGTGCTGACAGCTCAGAGCCTAGAGCCTGCTTCAGATTCTGTGTCTCCCTTTTCCCTGCCCCTCCCCTGCTCGTGCCCTGCCGGTCTGTCTCTCTCTCAAGAATATAAACGTTACAAATTACTTTAAAAAAATACACATTTCTATGTATGCCAATGACATCAACCCAAGGCTACTCAATGACACAGAAGGCCACTTCCTAGCCTGTCTCGAAATGATAAATTCCAACCAGTCCAGGACCTTCAGTCCAATATATCTAAAGTAAGATAAACCATCTTCTACATCCAGCAGGCCCAGCTCCACCCAGAAGTTTCTGACAACCATGAGCATCCTCTGGCTTCTGTCATCCTGGCCACCCTCTGACAACACTCTCCCTCTGTTGCTTACTCATCTTCCATTCCTTTCCTGCCGTGCCCAAGAGAGCCAAAATTAGAAAGAAGGGAGGTAAGTTTGCCACCCATTGATACATTTATTAACCTACACGTGGGGCAGAACAGTTCTTGACAGCTGCTCCCCTCTCTGGTTGCCTCATCTCCCATCAGTCCACCAGAAAGACATTCCATTAATGAACCGTCTGCTGCTGTGCTAAACACAGCTCAGTGACAAGCTGCCCAAAGGTATGTACCAGTCAACGAGACACTGAAAAGAAAAGCCCTTTAAGATCCAACTGAATGGATTTCTAGTACTAGGATGTCTGGCACCACGGCAGATGTATTTGAGATGCTGGTCTTCTTTGTAGGTAGGGGGGTGGGCTTCCTAGCAGACCTGAAGAAGGGGGAGGCCAACAGACAACTATCTAGGCATGAGTGCCCAGCCCTAGTCACTTCTGGCTACCTCCAGAGTAAGGACATAACAAAAGGAAAGCATGAGGGGTGCCTGGGTGGCTCAGCCGGTTGAGCTGCCAACTGTCATGATCTCACAGTTCTTGGTTTCGAGCCCATGTCAGGCTCTGTGCTGACAGCTCGGAGCCTGGAGCCTGCTTCGGATTCTATGTCTCCCTCCCTCTCTGCTCCTTCCCCACTCGTGCTCTGTCTCTCAAAAATAAATAAACATTAAAAAACTTTTTTTTTCAAAAGCACAGTGTTAACGGAGAAGGGACAAAACTCTACAGAGAGGAACAGTTACTGGATACTAGTATTTATTATTGCTAGATCAAGAAATTAAAATAAACCAAGACCCCTAAGTTGTCTTTTAGGAATTTCAAGACTCCCAACTGCTCAGCAGGCGGAAACACTGTTTTTCAGGACTTGTGTGCCCATGAGGGGGAGTTTCTGCCTGACGTTTCAGCTGCTAGAATACACAGCACAGTTTCCTTCTCTGTATAACGAAATACGAAAGGTAGCTAAAAAAACAAGATTGGAGGACAGGGAACTGGCTCCAGCCAATCTCCAGCACCTCCCCCCACCAGGAAATTCCATGTAAAAAGAAGCTCTCTCTGTCCCCAGAGCTGTTTATTCAGACAATTAACAAAACAGAAAGGGGTCTTTAAAACAAAATAAAGGGTAGCAGCCAGGGAGACCTTGGTTTTGCTCCCAACCATCCATTAGCTCACATCTTGGGTTTTTACCTTTTTACCACTTTCCTTCTCTGAAAATCAACACCTCCCAGAGAGTTTTTTCCACTTGGAAAAGTCATTTCAGGACCCAAGATGTAAATATGGGTAAGGACTAGATAAGGGACCCCACGGCACTATTAGCACTTTTATAAATATGGACAGTGTAGAGTCCTTGTTACCAGAAAAACAAAATAACGTCAAGAGAGCCTGTGTATTCCACACTGATTTAAACCAAGAAAGATCTGGCATGGGCCACGGAATCACTGTTAGTCCTCAACACACTGTGATAGGAACTGAGTCCCAAAGCAGGACAGTTTACTCAGCTGGGACACTCACAGTCTGGCTGGGGGAGATCTACCATCATCCACACTCTGCACCTTACTGTGCTAGGCACCTTGTAGGAATTAAAAAACAGTCACTTCTCTTAAAAGGCTAAAAACTGAAGACAACAAGTCTAGTTCTCTAACTGGATGTCAAAACATTCCTCCTTTCCTGCTCAAGTACCAAAATTTATCATGCTGCTCTGGCACTAACCAGGAAGTACCTGCCACAACAGATATTCTGACCACTGTAAAACCGTACTCACTGGGGCCAGTCTTCATCATGTCACAAAAAAAAACACAACAGGGGGTGCCGGTGTGGCTCAGTTGGTTAAGCCTCCAACTCTTATTTCGGCTCAGGTCATGATTTCATGATTCATGAGTTCGAGCCCTGCATCAGGCTCTGCACTGACAAGGCAGAGCCTGATAGGGATTCTGTCTCTTTCTGTCTCTGCTCCTCTCCCATTTTCCCTTTATATCTTTCTCAAAAATGAATAAAAAAAGAACTCAAAAAAAAAAAAAAACCACACACACACACACAACAATAAAACAAAAATCACTACAGGTACACTCTCTCCTTCCATTCAAAATAGTTTAACAGTTACTTAATTTTCTCTTCGAATTATTTTTAAATCTCTACATCTGGATAAAATAGTTTGACTATTACCTTCATGTAATTACTACACTTTAAATAAAATATTTCAAGAATATCAAAATGTGGAAGGAATACTCTAAACACCCATGTACATACCACATTAATCATATATGTGACAGCCCCTGGGGAGGCCCCTCAAATCCCATTTCTTTCTTCTCCTCCACTGATAAGCTTTACTGTACATCTGTTGCCCATGCCTTTTTGATATTTTTATTGTACATGTTTGCATCCACAAACAGTAAACTGTCTTGTCTTGCTTATTTTTAATTTTTATAATGTAAACGCTTTCTTGCCTGTGCAATTTGCTTTTACCTTTTTGTTCTGCATGCTGTTTTTGATAATTACATGTGTTGATACATATGCTCCACTTCATTCATTCTACCTGCTGTACAGTATTTTGTTCTATGATTATATCATGATTTAGTCAAAGGATATATAGATCTTGACAGGTTGCTAAGAGGAGAAAGAGCAGAGAGTATGAAAGCTTTAGTTCCAAGGAGAAAGGAAGGGAAAGTGCCGGAAGCATCGAGGACCAAGCACCGGCACATGGGTACTCTTTGAAGGGAAGAAGACAACTAGCTCAAGTCTAGCTATCTAAGCAGCCAGAGTGGAGACGGCATCTGGGACTCTGAAGGTGAACAAGGGTTGGAAAAGCCTCTGGAAAACTGGTCTGGAGTCATGGGTAATTTAGGAATATCTTGCCTGGAAAGCATCTTTCACTTCTCCTCTGATGCCCCTTGTACCACACACACACACAAAATGGTCACAACCTCTTAAAACATATTTGAAACAACACAGATTTCAAGTTAGTTCTTGAGAAAACGATCATAAAATACAAATTACTGGAGTACTGGATTATTTTCTAGACAGAATGCAGTACAACTTGCTTGTTTTAGGCTTTTAACGAGTAATAAAAAGAAAAGCCTATTTTCTGTGTTGTTTTGTGGAAGAGTTAACTGTAACGTATAGAAAACATAAGTTACCATGATTCCAGGCATGAAAATTACCTTTAAGACAATACCACATTAAAAAAAAAAAATCTGATAAATCCCTAAGTGCCTGAATGATGGCAATGCATGTTCAGAATATCATGCTTCAAGACATACAAAGTAGAGGCGGTGGATATAATACAATCGGGCACCTTCTTCCAAGAACACAGCCTTTCTGAAGGTACACACCCTCTGACACTTTCAATCACATTGCTTTGTAACTACAGACCATGAGGAATACATCACCCTGTTCAGTGGCTCACTGTTAACATGGAGAGAATATTCGACAGAACAGAGGGATCAAATCCTCAATCTTTCAGAGAAAAGATACTAAAAGATCTGAAAACATTCATGCTGGAGGCATTTAACCAGCTAATAAACTGACCAAGTGTTAACAGGTTTAATAATTAGGTGCCATTATGCTGGCCAGCACCACTTGTGCCCTTCCTCATTAGATTTGTATTAAAATCACCCTAGCTATTATTTTTTAAAGTATTTTCTTTTTCTCAAAGTCATAAAACAACCTTGCATGAGGAGAGTAATCACTGGCATTTGGGATGGGGTCACCGAAAATGCTGAGTGGTGTTAAGTCCCAAAACATCTCTATCATAGACCATTAATTCTCTGGGGAACATTTGTCTTTAATAAAAAATACAAAGGAGCATCTTTATTTTTCGTTTCTTTCACTTGGAAGTATTAATTTTCCCAGAATTCACTAAAAAGAAAAAGATAGATTTATGCTATGTTTTACTCCCATCGTTTGATTGATAGATCAATTGGTTTTTATTAGGGAAGAGATTTTAAATGGCTTAAATGTAATTCTATATCTCTCATTAAATTTTCAAAGCATGGATCCCAAAGAAACTTACGTTGTCATCCTTTTCATTCATGAAAGATTCTAAGCTCTGAAGTAGATAAATTTAAATGTCTTATTTACCTTCTATTTTCCCATCAATATACAGCTATCAGCTACCATTAACAGACTCAAACAAGGAGATATGGAGATAAGGAGATTTTACAAAAGGAAATACAGCCCTTTAATAGGCATAGGGAATCATTTTGTAGTTAACATTACCTTAATAGAAATGTACAAAAAACATACTGAGAAACTGAAAAAAAAATGCAATCTTTTATATAGGCTAAAAGGAAGATTTGAGTAAAGTTATAAAGTTTTCAGATAAAGCATTAAAGACAAACCTAGAATGCTTTTAGCATTAAATAAAGGTACAAGAGAAAAGAGATTTTTTTCTATTATTTCATGTAGTTTTACTTGTTTTTCTAATTTCTTATTTTTAATCATGATTAGAAATATCAAAATGTTTGGATGTGTCCAAGTCTAGGTGAGAGTCCTAATCAAGATTCAGAAGAAGGCAAGTTTTGATTCTACGGGCATTTCCTACGGCCAACTTTTAAGCAATTAACTTCTAGCACACAGAGATAGAAGTTGGAAGTGAGTGAAATTTTCTAGACACATTCTTCAAGAAAAATAGTCCAGCATCCTCCAGGCAGCCTAAAGCTGTGAAACATTAAGAACCAAAATGGACAGTATTGAAATGTAACTGGGTAAAGTTCTGGTTCTCAGATGCAACGGCTGACATAACCCAAAAGTTAGTCAACAAAATGAATTCTCTCTGCCAACAGCTACCACATACATTTCCAATACTCCAAGTTGATATCTGCATAAATGTACCTGAAATATTATAGTTAGTCTTTAAAAGGCACATTGCCCTTTGGGACGCCTGGGTGGCTCTGGCGGTTAAGGGTCCAACTTCAGCTCAGGTCTGATCTCAATGGTTTGTGTCTTCAAGCCCCATGTTGGGCTCTGTGCTGACAGCTCAGAGCCTGGAGCCTGCTTTGGATTCTGTGTTTCCCTCTCTCTCTGCCCCTCCCCCACGCATGCTCTGTCTCTCTCTCTCTCTCTCTCAAAAATAAACATTAATAAATAAATAAATAAATATATTAAAAAAAAGCACATTGCCCCAGCCACTCATTTCTTCAGCACAGATACCAAGTCCAAGTATTTCTAGAGCAGCCCTTACACAGTACTAGCTGACAAGAAATCTACTCTAAATTTAGTGGAACATTAAAGGCAATACATTTCATTCTGCAACTTGCTAATGGTAAAAAACTAGCATTTATGCAAATATATTATTAGCCTTCAGAACAAAAGGTTGAAACAAACTATAAGGAAATCAACTTAAGGTTCATAAATCCGCTATTTTAAAACAAGACCATTACGTGAGTCAATTCGGTAAGATCCAGACCTAAAAGAAAGTTTAGCTGATTCAAAGCCTTCATCAGCGCAAAAGGGTATCACTTACTTTGCATAAAAATCCATAGCATAAAATCCATAGCATAAAATCCATAGCATAAAATCCATAGCATAAAAAACAATCATAGACTTCCAGATCACATAGAAGGGCGCTAATTCTTGACTCAGATCAATTCATACTACCTGCAGACCAAATAATGGTTTTGCTTGATGACATAAGAGAATTTTTTTTTTTAAATTAAGATTCTCCCAGGAGTAAGTAAACATTTTGGTTTACGATGCCCATAAGGAAAAAAGCTGGCAACTTCCTTCAAGATATACTGAAATCATTATTTGACATTTATAAATAAATGCAAAGTGTCTGTTTTCTTAATTCAGTTGATTATCATTTATCCTCCATTTGTCACTGCAAACTTAACAAGTCAGAGAATACATAACAAACTGTACAAAATAATAATAAGGAAACAAAATTAGGCTACTTACAAACTTCCTCTTCGGGGGAGACTCAACTCCTTCTGCAAAAGAAAAACAAAACACAACAAATAAATGAGAGGCTACATTAACCTTAGACTAGCAAGGCACCCAATGGGTGGCACAAAATGTGCCATTCTTCATTATGCTTGATTTGCCGTTTTCCACAATGCGAAGATTTTAATGTCATGATGTTACTCTGGATCCCTTACACTGCTCTCTTTATACACTCTGTTGGAACTACAAACACAGTTTATCTAAATTCCAAAACAGAAAAGACATTAATCCTCTCAAAGCAAGAGAGCAAAATACTGAGTTGAGTTACATGGACCTAAACTGGAGCATAAGGAAAAATCAGAGGAAGGCAAAATCAGAGGAACCCCAAAAGGAAAGAGATAGAAGGAGGAGCAGAAATAATACATTAAAATTAAATGAAAGGTGAAATGAAAAAAAGGCAGTTAAATCAGACTATTTACCCCTAGCAGAAATAAACTCGTGCAAAACAATGGGCACGCCAAAGATTATATATATATACATATTTTTTAAATAAAGCAAAAGGTTTCCTTCTGGTTTTATTTCTTAAAATAAGAGTGACTTATGACTTAGGATAATGAATGTCTAATGCCAGACAGCAACAATTAATAGAGTGCTTTTAAGTTTTAAAAAAGGGTGCTCTCATCCTTATCACAAATTAGGATCACTATCCATCTAACTATAGGGGAAGCTGTGAAAACAAACTAAAAAACCAAGCAAACAAACAAACAAAAAAGGGTTACAGGAATATCTTCATGCCTGGGTTCTCAGGAATGATCACTTGATGACAGTAATTAAAGAATAGGAAGCCATGAGTCATCTGGCTGTTTAAACTCTAAAAGAACACAGTATAAATTTGAAAGACTCAACTAAATTTGGGTTTTCATTCCTATAATGACTTTTTTTTCCTCTTGCCTCCCAGAGCTCGAACATTATCCCCTCAGCTTCAAATTTGCCTTTCTGTCCTTTATTTTTAGTGGATCCCTGTGTGTCAGGGACACAGCCTGCAGATCTTCTAAACAACACAATTTACTCCAGCCTAGCTTCCAGAACATGGCCTTGGAAGCAGCAGACCAGAGGGGAGGATGCTGCTTTAAATATAGCACGCTTTACTCATTAACTGGCAAACATATCCAGATACAATTACAATAATCATATCACTGTTTAATTACAAGAAGAAAAAAAATCAACCATTTTAGAAACAACAGACCTTCTTCCTCCGCTCAACAGCTAACGTTTCCTTCTCAAAGGCCGCAGGGTTCAGTGGTGAAATGCTGTATTTTTGTTTTGTTTTGCTTTTTTCTCAAATCCTTGATTATCCCCAAGAAATTACAGTGTTTGCTCAACTCAGATGCCTCACTGTCAAACATAAATATACCCTCATTTACTAAAACCCCTAATGACAAGAGAAAAGTCTCTGACCAAGACTCTTTTCCTTGGGAACGGAAATGTAAATAGAATAATCAATGAGTGATTCTCCATATGTATATCTTTGATTATGACAAACACTGAGAAATCTGTTTTGGATTCAAGTTAAAAAAAAAAAAAAGAAAAGAAAAGAAGCAAGAGAAGACCTCTCTAGAAATCATTCTTCACCAGACTGTGTCCTTTGGAAAGGAATTACCGAAACCTGATGCCTGGCAAAGGCCTGGAGCTCCAGTCAGTCAACACTGCGGTCCTGTGAGCTGATCTGACATCGGCACAGAAAGAAAAGGAGGCAGAGCCGATGTGTTATCATAAATAACAGAATAAGTTAGGTGTTATTTCAACTCTACACGCAAACAGATCACTCAGAGGGAAAGGGCCAAATGAATTATCGCCAAATAGTTCAATCAATCATATATATTCCACCCAATGACCTGACCATAAGCCAGCTGCTCTGCTCTGAGAAAAACCGCAGAAACAGCAGGATAAGGGATAAAAACCAACTCTGTTTTTAATCAGAAGTCTTTCCAATAGGTCTGGCATGAGGAGTTCTAAACAAGAAGAAAGGTTACAGTGGGTAACCCGGCACTGCCACTCCGCGGGACGGCAGCCGAGGCTCCAGAATGAGGAGCAGAGGACATTTAATAGGCCACCGTCAACTGACCTGAAGCTTCCCGCTAACCAAGCCGAAGGAGCTAATCCACCTGACGGTTTGAATGTCAGACTCGGGACTGGAAACTCAATTTGGCAGCAAATTGGAATCAGATGCGATGGTAATAAAGTGAGAGAAACGAATGTGCGGTGGCCAAGACCTTGTGAAGGGGAGCTGCAAAAGGCTGCAGATACCAGGAGCACTAGGCAATTGCACCCGGAGCAGCGAGTGGCTAACGTGCGGGGACCACACAACGACCAGTCTGCACCACTCAGAGCAGCATCGAGGCTGCCACAGCCCCTGTGGTACAGTGTGTATGTGTCTTCATCGTATTTTCTTGATGTCAGGGTAACGTCGCTAACACGTGCCTCGATAATTAGATAAGACATATGGCATTGGTTGGAGCCATAAGCCAAAGGCTTCTGTGTAGTGTATGTGGAACACGTGTTAATAATTTAGCATCAGGTAAGAATTGGGAGATGGAAGAAGAGTGGGGCAAAGAGGAAAATGTACCAGATATATGAACCTGAACTAAACAGCATGGAGTTATTAATCATCACAGGATTAAAGAAATTCCTAAGACTACATTTAAGAACATTAAAATTTTAGGGGCGCCTGGTGGCTCATTCATTAAGCATATGACTTTGGCTCAAGCCATGATCTCCCACATCAGGTGATCTTGAGCCCCACTTCGGGTAAAACATGAGCCCCGGCTGAGCCCACGTCTCTCTCTCTCCCTCCCTCCCTCTCTCTCTCAAAAAAAAAAGAGAACATTAAAATTTTAAAAATGGTCGGGGCACCTGGGTGGCTCAGTCGGTTGAACGTCCGACTTCAGCTCAGGTCATGATCTCACAGTCCGTGAGTTCGAGCCCTGCTTCATGCTTTGTGCTGACAGCTCAGAGCCTGGAGCCTGCTTCAGATTCTGTGTCTCCCTCTCTCTCTCAGCCCCTCCCCTTCTTAGGCTCTGTCTCTCTCTGTTTCAAAAGTAAATAATTTAAAAAACCATTAAAAAAAAAGATCTTCATTGCAACTGATTACTCAGTGACTTCTAATATTTTAGAAGTGTTGTGTATCATTACTTGCTGGACAGTACAATTTCCTTTGCCCCCCCCTTTCTGAATGTGCTAACTAGCATGTATGTATAAGGGTGAAGTTGGGGTTCAATCTCACAACTTTGAGATCCTGATCTGGGTCACAATTGCGGAAATCAATAGTCGGAGGCTTAACCAACTGAACACACAGGTGCCCCAATACTGTTACCTTCTTGTAATTCCTGGATAAGAGTGAGGACAAACAACGGTACCTCAAATCCAGTAAAAGAATTCCCAGGGAATCCATGAAGAAAAGAGCCTTAACAAATGATTCTGCCCCAGGGCACCTGGGTGGCTCAGTGGGTTTGGCTCAGGCTCAGGTCAGGCTCTGTGCTGACAGCTCAGAGCCTGGAGTTAGCTTCAGATTCTGTGTCTCTCTCTCTCTCCTCCTGCCCTCTCCCCTAACCGATGCTATGTCTCTCTCGCTCTTTCTCAAAAATAAATAAACATTAAAAAAATAAATAAAACAAATGATTCTGACCCTTTCCCCTAGCCAACCTTGGCCTCAAAGGGACAAAATAACTTGTTTTATTCATAAAAACAATACAGAAAACTGAAATATTTAATATGTACAAGCAATTTCCACAATGATAATTAAAAATATATGCTATTTAATAAGCATTTAATAGTTACACATACACAAATAAAGCAAGATGGCTACATATGTTTAGGGGATCTTTGAGCTATTCTTTGATGGGTCTTTTAAATCATAAAAGAAAAAAGAGATTTACATATATTATCAAAAACATATGTAGATATCCCCCTGTGTAACAGGTGAAGCTTAATTCTCTTCCCCCTGACAGTGGGCTGGACTTAGTGACTGACTTCCAAAAATAGAAAAGAGAAAGGGAAAAATAACTTTTCAGTGGAGAAACTTGACAGACAAGGTCTTAACCAAGTGATCCAGGTTAACACCACCTGGTAAGTCATTTGCTCTCATGTGCCCCTGATAGGATGTGATGAGAAGGGGCTTCACCTCTGTGGTATTCTCTCTCAAAATCCGTAAGTCCAGTCTAATCATGAAAGAACATCAAGCAAACCCGAGTTGAGGGTCATTCTACAGAATACCTGACTAGTACTCTTTAAAACTGGCAGGACTGTGAAAAACAGGGAACATTTGAGAAACTGTCAAAGATCAAAGGAGAAGGCAGACAGGATGACTAAATGCAATCAGTGTAGGATCCTGAGCTGGCTTCTGGATCATAAAAAGGCCATTAGCAAAACACCTGCTGCTATCCAAATAAAGTGTAAGTCTCGTTAATTACGTACCAATGTTAATTTTGTAGTTTTGCCAAGTGTATTAAGGCTATATAAGATAATTATGTAGTGGAAAAGTACAGTGAAGTGTCTTAAAACTTCTATAAATCTAAAATTATTTCAAAAAATTTAAAAAGTTCTTGCACAAGAGAAGAGAGAGAGGGAGAAAGGAAAACTGGTGGGGAGGGAAGGCAAAGGCCAGAGAATGGAAGGAACAAATGAAAATCTCAATACTCGAAGCTTCTTTTAAGGAAACATTTAATCCCAGTTTTTAGGAGGTTACAGAAGTAATCTATGTGAAAGAAGACTGTGATTAGGACCATCCCTGAAGATGAAGAGAAGCAGTCAGATTTGAGACGCATTTTGATAGAATCTATATATTAAAAAAAACCTATATAGAATGGGAAAGAAATCAAGGAAAAGTCAAACATTTTCTGCACCAAAATACTTGGAGGGCAGAACAGTTTTGTTTGGACATGTTTCGTCCAAGATGATTCTAAGAATTCCAAATAGAAATTTCCAAAGAGGTGGATGGACTTCTATTAACCTGGGTTCAGAAAAGAGGTCGGGGCTGCAGATACCCTTTGGAGTCATTACCGTCTAAGATGGTATGTAAAACCATAGGCTGGCTGAGACAGGAGGAGTGAGAACATACAGAGAAAGATGCACACCTTTATGCATTGTCAGGAGCACCTTAACATTTAAAATCTTCAGGTGGGAAGACTCATGCTACATGTTGCTAAATGATGCTTTGCACTCCGTAGCAACTATGGTTCGTTTTATTTTGTTTTGTTTTGTTTTTGTTTGAAAGAACGTGCACGCGAATGGGGAAGGAGCAGAGGGAGAGTGAATCTTACGAGGTAGGGTTCTGTCTCACGACCCTGAGATCACTACCTGAGCCAAAATCAACAGACAGATGTTTAAGTGACTAAGCCACCCAGGTGCTCTGCAATTATGATTCTTCTAAACAAAAGAAACTGAGTAAGACTACAAATAAAAAAAAAAAAAACCTATCTATTGGGTAGATACCAGCTCTCACGCCGGATGACAGGATAGTATCACAGACGATCAGAAAATGGGCAGGAACCAGAAAAGTGAACCCTAGAAACAGCCCAGTTAGAACATCCCCACAACTGAACCTGAACTCAAGCCCAGCCTCCACGGAATAGATCTTAACTGTCCCTGTGCCTTTCCCGCATTGCTCCTGATGGGCTCCCCTTCCCTGTGAGTATTAGGGTCATCACAGCTGGGTCTCTGCCTCAGCTGTCAAGAAACAGAGAAAAGGAATACTAGCTCCCTTCACGAGCAAAGGGGGAGGTGGGGCCACATCTACCAAGACCCGTACTCTGGAAGGAATATCCTCCAAGAAAAGTAACATGGACACATGGAAGTTCTGCAACCTACCCTCTCTCCAAGAAGAAGAAGAAGGAGAAGGAGAAGGAGGAGGAGGAGGAGGAGGAGGAGGAGGAGGAGGAGAAGAAGAAGCAGCAGCAGCTAACAAAAAACCCAAATAGAATGGCAATGTCTAGCATATACCATTTCCTCACTACTCTCCAGAAATCATTAAAGTTTATTTTCCCCCATTTCATCATTCCTTAATTAGTCATTGGTAGGCTCACCATTTTATCATGGGTTACTACAACTACTCTGCATTTACAGATGAACTATTAAGTTAGGGAGAGGCTTCAAAGGACCAGGACGTGCAGGGCAGCGTATCAGGCAATGTTAGGGGCTCCTAAGGAGGAAACAAAAGATGGCAGATTTAAAAGCAGTGTTGGGGAAATGGGCGCACACACGTGAAAAGAGATACCAGCAGGTGTGAGATTATACAGTTTAACCTGAACGTGTAACTGCTAACGGTGGAGAGAAAATAAAAGGGGATGAGGTAATTCAGCTCGAGCAGTGTTTTTTGTTTGTTTGTTTTTAAGTAGGCTTCTGAACAGTGAGATCAAGACCTGAGCTGAGATCTAGAGTGGGACCCTTAACCAACTGAGCCGCCCAGGTGTCCCCAGGCACAGGTTCTGAATGTAGCCAGGCTACACATTAACATCATCCAGGGAGCTTTTTAAAATGCCAAGGCCTGAACCCCACTCCTGGAGATGTATGGGGAGTTGTTTGAGTAAATTGTTAAGGGGACTTAAAAGAACTAACCTCCACTAAAGGACAATGAGTTTGCATAAATCATTCGCTTTTGGATTTTTTTCTTTATGGTATATTAGTTTTCTTTTTTTTTTAACATTTATTTATTTTTGAGACAGAGAGAGACAGAGCACGAGCGGGGGAGGGTCAGAGAGAGAGAGGGAGACACAGAATCCGAAACAGGCTCCAGGCTCTGAGCAGTCAGCACAGATCCCGACGTGGGGCTCGAACTCATGAACCACGAGATCATGACCTGAGCCGAAGTCGGACGCTCAACCGACTGAGCCACCCAGGCGCCCCGGTATATTAGTTTTCTAACTGTCACTAAGAGTCACCTTTTAGATTTTCAGGCATTTCCTTGCAAGTGGGAAGCCCTATAGGGCAAGGAAAGGCACCCCGAATGGAACTCCCTCTACCTGGAAGGGTGCAAAACTAGCTAGAAGTACAGATTCATCCGAGAACTGGCTCTTGCAAAGAAATTATTTTGGCCCCGTTTTTCTGGCCTCCATATCTGAAAGTCACTTGTGAAGGCAGACACACAGGTCAGAGAAGTTCATACTACAGAAACAGATCTTACACGACACTTGGTTTAGAATCAGAGTAGTAGCCGACAGCAGCCTACGTTCAAACAACACTTGAAAAATCTAGTGAACAGCCCATAAAGTCCTTGGTTTTCTGCATTAAAAACTTGTACAGGAAAGCTGGAAAAGCAGTAGGTGCACCTCCACAGATATACTTGGACATTCATACCATTCGACCTATAAAAAAAAAAAAATCACTAAAATCCCTCAGTGGGAATGTGAGAGGGGTGGAGAATCCCAAAGGATCTCCCTTTCTTGCAGGTTTTATTTCATTCTGCTTTTGTATCTATAACCATGATGCACTTTAAATGTATTTATTTGCGGTAGTAAAGTTCAACAAGATGCACCACAAAAATCAAACACAAAATGCTTGCTGGGTTTTTATACCAATCTTACTTGATCAAAACCCCATACTCACTTTCTTTGAATAACAGAAGAAGGTAAATATCATCTTGTTTTCTTGCCAAGCTGGCTTTTTCTGCTATGAACCCAAATAATCAGCTATCATCTTCATGTCTTGGCATTAGGCTTACAGGTTCGTTCTACAAAGTTTCTAAGATATCACAGTATGGCTATCCGTCTCTTTTCGTTTTGTAAGATCTTACCAATAAACGTGCGAAGAATTTTATAACAAAGTCACCTGGCTGTCTGACAGGACACTCAAGTTATCCCCTTGAAAGCCCAGGGGGGACCTGCAATTGCCCACAGCCACAAAGCCAGGCGATGCTGGCAGCAAAATCTAAACCAGAGTCATCCAGTTCCGATTTCCCCCCTACGAAGCACTGTGAAAATGTCAGACAGTGGGCAGAGGGGTGATGTGAGCCGCTGAGAGGGGGTCTGAATGAGTACACATGGAGAGAGGGCTGGAATTAGTAACAAAAGAGGGCAGTCTTTCCTCTAAAGAGGAAGAAAGGTACAGGTGTGAACAGGTGCCTTTAAAGAAGAGTGAAGTCAAAGTGAAGCCATTTACTTGGAGTTCTGTAATTTCAGAAACACCTAAGTCAAAATGCTCTACCGAGGGTGAAGCCAAGGGGCATGTGCAGGGATTAAAGCAGGCAAAATGGGTGTCCTTTATTCTATCACACACTTTTTAATAAGGGCCTTTTCCTGGGGGGAAAAGGATTCCATTTGCTGTAAAATGTAGTGTTGAAAAACCTGGAATAGAGGTCTTTTTATAGTATGCAGTAGGACCAAGAGGGGGAGGTCATCAGTTTTCTTTAAGGAGGGTGAGCACTGCTTGTCAGTCAGCGATGTTCCCTGTCATTTGCGATAACAACATCTGGTAGACGAGAGACACTATTCTCAACCTCAAGGCTTACCTCAGGTTAAGTGAAGGTAATGATAAAGTTCACTGTTTGGCCAGTCAGTGGGTTCAAAGATGGCATGTGATTCAATCTGAGAACACGAGATGCAAAACAGTGTTTGCTCCAGGCTCCTGAGAAAGAACTCCCTACCTCTTCCAAGAGAGCTAGCAGGAAAGAAGGAACATTAACCCCAGGAAGCTAATGGCAGTCACAACACAGACCACGGACACTCGGTCTTGGGTGGTATCTCTCATACATGATTCAGGAGCCAGATTCTGGGGGTTGGGTAGGCAACCTCAGGAGCCAAGCAAATGGGTATTCCAAAAAAGGGAATTAATGTAGCAACGTAGGGTGGAATGAAACAGTACACAGCTCTTTGTAAATTGGGAAAAGCTGGAACTGATGGTAGAAAGAAAAAAACCCACAGGACAAGAAAACAGAGGCAGAAATGAGTCAAATCACAAAGTTTTCTAAAGAGTCTACCTTTAACCTATAGGCAATGAGGAGCTCCTACAACATTTTATTAAATTAAAAAAATTTTTGTAACGTTTATTTATTACTGAGAGACAGAGAGACACAGAGCGTGAGCAGGGGAGGGGCAGAGAGAGGGGAGACACAGAATCTGAAGTAGGCTCCAGGCTCTGAGCGGTCAGCACAGAGCCTGACACAGGGCTCGAACTCATCAACTGTGAGATCATGAACTGAGCTGAAGTCAGTCGCCTAACCAACTGAGCCACCCAGGCGCCCCTATTAATTTTTTTAATGTTTATTTATTTTTGAGACAGAGTTTGTGTGTGCATGCATGTGAGCAGGTCAGGGGCAGAGAGAGAGGGGACCAGAGGATCCAAAGCAGATCCTGTGCTGCAGTGAGCCCTGTGCGGGTCTCGAACTCATGAACCGTGAGAACCTGAGCCAAAGTCAGATGCTCAAATGAGTGAGCTGTGCAGGTGCCCCTATACTATTTTAAATATGAGAAAAAGATGGTCAAATCTACATCTTAAAAAGGATCACTTTGGCATAAGGGTGTCAAATGTCTTACTTAAGACAAACAGGAAAGGAATAAGGTGGTTTATGAAGTTGTCAGGCAAGCACGGTAGAGTAGGGACCAAGGAAGAGGCGGTGGGGAGGGCAGGGAGGAGCAGATTCATGAGAGAAATGTTGCTGGATCCACAAGCATTGAGAATAAATGCTTAACTAATGGGAAGGTTTAAAACCTTAGGAGCTAAGGGCAAGGTGCCATGCCGAGATTAGGAAAAAGGGCCATTCAAAAGGGCCGCAGAGAACCTTTCAGAAGTTAAAAGAAATCTGAAGGTGGATGAGGGGATAGCAAAACTATTCAAGTTAGACCACAGGGTCCCTGATGGGCAGGAACAGGAGATGAAAGTTCCAGAGTAAGGTAAGAGCAAGGGTCAGCATCCTGGGTCTTTCTTACATGAAAGTTACACATCAATCATCACAAACCCCTTTTCCACTTGATTCCTACACACGGGGTGGAAATGGTTTTTCTTTACTAAGCTCATCCACTTAATAACAGTCCCTCACATTTACTGTGTGCTGACATACATTATCTTATTTCATGCACACTAGTATTTCCATTTTACAGAATCGAGACACAGACAGGTTAAGTAGCTTCCACAAGGTCACAGAGCTGGGAAATGGCTTAGCCTCTTGGAATCCACATCAGCCGGAGTCCAGAGCAGTTTAATTATTTTGCATCCCCAAGGAAGACTTGCAGGGTCTGCACTGGGACCCTGCCTCATGTCGGCTATCGAGCTGCATTCGTAGTTAATAACACACTGGCAATTACTCTCAGGAAGGGGTCCTAACACATTTCTGAGGCTCTTTCTAAGCAAATTTCACACAAATCATTTCTTATAGATTGATTTTATTCTAAGCAGAGCCTTGAAAACACATTACTTTTAACACAGACCTTTTAAAGTTGAAAAAGCATTACAAGTCAAATCTCCAGCTAATCCCGAGTAAATGACCAATGAAACAGGCTTCCTTTACCAGCTGCTTTCAATCGTTCCTGAAGTTTTCTAAACATGTTACCTCTTTGACTTCAAAAAAAATCAAGGCTGGGAATCAGACATTTGCATCCACAGTGCGTTCCCCAATCAGTATTATATAAGGGAAATCTACCTCCTAGGTCAGTTTCTACACTTCCCTGCATGGGTTGTTATATTAATAACATCTCCAGTTTACTGAGTGTTTACTATATACTAAACGAAGGGCATTCATTTCTTCAAGATTAGTAGCTTCTAGCAAAGTGAACTTTTATGTGCTTATTTTGTTCTCTAAGAACAAAGGACTATTTCTTTCAAGAGAAAGTGTGTTCTTTTTGAAATTAAACAAACTCCTTTTGATCCAGTTAAAGGAGCCACAGTCTGTCAGAACAAAAGAAGCTAAACAAGAAAACATTAGATCAACCAAACTTTAGACTGAAAAAAAAAAATCCTTATTTAAGCTAACTGTATACCTGAGAATGATTAAATGGACAAGATCTAGATTCACATACACATATCGTCTAAAAAAACTTTCCTTACCTTCTCTAGGACTCAGTGTCCTGAATTATAAAATGAAGATATGACAATTGATGTCATAAGGTGTTGAGAACATTCACGAGAACACATGTCCTGCATTTAGCCCAGTTCTCAAACACGAAAGCACCCGACATGTCAGCTATGGCTATTTTGGCACACATGACATGAGGTACCCAGGGCACAAGTGAAGAGCTCTGATAAACACAGAACGGGGGAAAATCAAAGAGGGAGCACACAGGATCCCTACTTTTCCTCGCTCAGTGTGGAATCTGGACACAGTTCTGTGAACAACCTGGAAGATTCAAAGCAAATCAAGCTTCAGTGAAATCACACACTGTTACTAATCATCACGAAAATGCCCGTAGCAGATCAACCACAAATGCTAGATATTTAGAATTTTAATTGCCTTGAAGACAGTGCAAGTTTAGAGGTCCTTCAGGACTATAAAATTAAGGTCATTGTGGACAAGTTTTGTGATTTTCTTTTTTCCCTTAGAAGAGTCTTATGAAGACCTTGATAAATTCACATATCAGCCTGGCCACTTAACTATGTTTCTTGTTACTTGGGAAAGCCTGTGACCTACAGTGAGCTTAGATAAAAAGGCAACACTGCACAGCTGTGCCCCACAAGGCTTTGCAATTTTTTTCAGTTCTTCCATCCATTACCCGCAAATTATAGTAAATTCAAAATATTGATCTGCACACCCCTATATGGGAAAAAAGTTACCATTGACTTTTATTGCTTATTGTTGGGTACAATTCCGTGGAATCAATAAAAGCTACAATGTTCATAAGCTTCTAAAAGCTAGTTAATATAGTGGATATAAGATACCTCTTAGGATCGGTATGATTCTATAGGATTCTTCAATAGAACAGTGGCTGGCGAACATCTTCAACGTTCAAAAGCCTTATTTGATTTTAGAATCTTCTCATTACCCAGGACAATGTGTCAATGACTGGGAATAAAAATGAAGCAATTACAAAGCACACCCCCCCCCCCCCCCGCCTTAACAGATCTTCACCTTTACCTTCTGGATCCCTTGCATTCCTACACTGATATCACTGTCCCATCTGGGGGCAATTATTAAGCATTGTGATCATTTTTTAACAAGTGTATTTAACACCGATTTAGCGTAAGTTTTCTTGACGGTAGCTTCCAGGTTCGATCAGAGGAGACCAGTTTGCCCGTAAACAATATTTCAACTGCCCCTAATTCAAAGAATCAATATCCTTTTATGAACCAATTTTTAGAAATCAGATAATAATTCACATGTTCCATTAAAATTACGGACAACCTTAATACAAAAAGAAAAGGGCTTTTTATAGAAACAGGAACCAGAATTGGATGAGACTATTTGACCAGTGATAGTGAATTTATTCAGCTGAGATTAATCATTTTTATTTACTGAAGACACCTCAGAGTTTACCTAGCAGCCACTCTTCTGAAAGCCCATTTTAGTGTAGAAATTTACTGGCAAACCAGCTCCAGGGAGCTCTTGAAGGGCTGTATGGAGCTAATACCCACAAGTCTGCTCTCCTCAGACACTCTCCTCCATCTAAATGCAAAAGACAACACTTAAAATGTACATATAAAATGTACGAGGGTGATGGAAGATTAATGACACACATATTCAAATAATCAATAATGTGACTTAAGCCTTTAATGGTACTGGAATTTATTGTAAAGAGGTCACAGGATAAAATAAACAAGTGGCTTGGAGGGGATATATTTTACTTAGTAAGTGGTCCTAGTTGATAAAGGATACGGTATCTGACTCTTTAAAATCATTTTCTCCAATGTGCTGTTTCAAATAACACCAGCTGGAAGATGCTGGAATCAGGAATCCCAAGATGGACAAACACGAGTTGCGGCATCTCCTATTTCCTGCTTCGCGCCTCCCCCTCTAGAACCACCATGAACACTGTCACTGCTGAGCCTGCTGCCACAGTGCCACCCATCAGGTCAGCTCTGGTAAGCACCAGGCACCGTGCTACATGTTTTCTCATACAGGATTCTGCCAAAGATTTGATGCTGCCCTGCAGTTACAGAAAGGGTTACCACTATTTTCTCTGATGGGGACACTGAGTACTGGAAAAGTTAGGCTGTGGTTTGCTCAAAGTCAGAGGCTTCCTGTAAAGGATAGCAGAGCCAACACTCAGGGAGGATGACCAACACTGTTTCCATATACGGCACCAGCCATGGACATTCAACCAACATTTTCACGTGAGAAATAATAAATCCTTATTTGTTTAAGCTACTATTGGTCTTTCTGGTATTTATTTGCAGCTGAATATATTCCAGGGACCCTGCAAACCTTTTCTAGTCACCTTTGGGGCGGTGTATCCAAAGGCCAATGTGGCATCACGACAGCCTACTGCCATCAACTCCAAGCATCAGAAGGGCTGGAGCTTGTACCCAAGGAAAATGACCAAATGCTCCTTAAATTAACATTAGATTCTATGAGAAACCAAAACTTTGACAACATTGATTACAGATCTGTCGATGCAGTTCCTTTCTCCAAAACAGATTTGGGAGGGCTGCCCAGCGTGTGTTAATGACTTTGAAGTTAACTAAAGAGACTCCAAACTTAATGGCATCACATTTGTGACAGTTAATTAGCAGAAAATATTACAGTGCAGTGAAGTTTTTGCCTTTTTTTTTTTTAAGCATCAAAAGCAATAAAAGGCTTTGGGTTTTTAATTGCTTCTTCCCAAAGACTGAATTCTGCTCTTACTGCTAAGACAAAATCCTTCTCTCAAAGTCAAAATGATCCCTTGTGATGTTTTTGGATCACAAGAACTACAAAACGGGTGGATGTTTAAGTCTGAAACCTAAGAAAGTTTTCATAAGATGGCCTCTCATTTTTGTTGACTGAAAAAATAAAGCAATTTCCAAGCAGGAAGATTTTCCCTTTATAACATGTGAATGTCGCCATTTGTAATTCAGGGGTGAGCTTAAGTGGTTTCCACTTTGGTTTCTATTACACTAATTAGGTTCTTCCTTTGAAAAAATAAAAAGCGTAATAGACCTTATTGTATTGACGTGCTTACTATATTACACAGAAGCTTTGTGTTCTCACAATGGATTACACTGGATTACCTTGGAAACCTGAAACTGACAGTTAATTCTGGACTCACTATCTATAGAATAAAAACAAACAACACTAATAGTAAACGCTGACGAGACATATGTGTAGGATATTGGAATAACCCGTATGCTTATCTCATTGAAACTATAGTGAATAAACCTTAAAAAAAAAAAAACAAACCCTGGCAATACTATAAAATATCATGAACAAAGAGGGGGAACCAACCTTAGATCATTAAAGAATACAAAGTGATGGTCTAAACTATCTTTCAAAGCCACACTACTTAGACAAGCTGATGAATTTACACTAATGCTCTTAAAGGGCTCTATTCCTTTTAAATACTACCTTAAAAAAGAGAAAGTAAACTTAATTACACTGAATTGAATTATTTATCAGAACAAAACAGTCAGTACCTAAGTAAAAAAGACTATTAAAGAATTATATCTTTTTTTTTTAACTGAGGTATAATTGACAGAGAACACTGCATAAGTTTAAGGTGTGCAACATGTTGATTTGATACATTATGTTGCAATATGTTTGCCATATTCTACTGTGTCGCGTAATTATTATTGCTTCTAGTGGTAGGAACAATTAAGATCCTGTCTCTTAGCAAGTCAGCTCCATGTTTATCATACAGTTTCCTGGTCTGTAAGTGCTGTACTGTATACTACAAGTCCAGAACTTATTTATCTACTGATTTCAAGGATGTGCTCTTAAACCACATCTCTTCATACGCCCCACCCCTGGTAACCACCATTCTTAGGTTTTGTTTTGCTTTTTTGAGTTTGGGTTTTTTGTGGATTCCACATAGAAGAGATTTTATGTCTCTTTTAAAGACAAACTGTAAATATAAACATCCTTCATGGGAAATGCTATACACTGACTGAATCAAATTGATAACCCACACATGCCTAGGCTCACCAGGATGAATGTGTTTAAGTGGCAGAGCCTCAGAGAGGTAGCCAGGCAGAATGGCTCAGCATACTGGTTTTAGGGGGTGCCTGGGTGGCTCAGTCGGTTAAGCATCTGACTTCGGCTCAGGTCATGATCTCACAGTCCGTGAGTTCAAGCCCCTGTGGGGCTCTGTGCTGACAGCTCAGAGCCTTGAGACTGCTTTGGATTCTGTGTCTTCCTCACTCTGTCTCTGCCCCTGCCCTGCTTGTGTGCTCATGCTTGCTCTCTCTCTCTCTCTCTCTCTCTCTCTCTCAAAAATAAATAAATAATTTTAAATTAAAAAAAAAAATACTGGTTTAGGAGTATGGCCTTGGGCAAAGTACTTAACTTCTCTGTGGCTCTCTTCTCTCACTGCAAGTCATAGATAATAATAGCTCATAGTGTTATTATGAGGATTCAATGAAGTAATACACATAAAGTACCTAGATAAGTGACTGGCATACATCAAGCATGCCAATACCAGGTTATTATTCTATTCTAAATATTCATGCACAAATCTGACATTACAACCTAAAAGTTTTGCAATTTAAAAATATAAAGTGCTCCTCCACATAATAGGTAGTCATGCTGATCTATCCTCTGTGCACCAAAGGACAGATGAAAACCAACAAAAAATTTAAATATTCTCTGAGCCTGCTTAAATGAAAGCTTAAAGAATCTGTCTTCGGATTTCCTATTGATACTCTGAGGTGCTTTCCAAGTAAGCTCAGCTACTTTGAAACTAAGCCAAAACAGATTACCTAGGAGGATGTAAATGCCCTTCCTCAAGCATGAAGTCCATCGCAATGGAAACCAAACTTCCTAAAAAGAAAGCCAGATTCCATTTTTATCCACACACATGCTAAACAAGTCAGCATATGTTCCCCGCATCCTACCCTGCATATTTTAACCAGACCCTTTTTACCATGTGTGGGCTTCATTAAATTGCAAGTGAAAAGGTATTTCTTGCTCTGACCACGGACAGGGCTAGATCTGTTGCCTATGCTGCATTCTGTATTTTTCTCAGTCCACCTTTCATCAATAAATAACAGTGTTGCTTTAACTAAAAAGTGTGGAAAATTCTGATTGAATTTTCCACTTCAAAGTACACAAAATCATTTCATCTAACATGCTGTGTTGGAAAATCCATGCTCCATTCTGACCTCCTGTTGCAGTCTATTTCAAGTATCGGTGATGCTCCATGTCATGCTGCATGGCTGCTGAAGAAGGGTAAACATATTGACTGAGAAATGTTTTGAAAAACCCCTATTCCACACAGATCCCAGCCACTGTCAAAAATCACAAAAATGTTTGCATTCTGTCTGTGCAAGAGCATGACCGAGCTCTAGGAGAAATTCCCACAATAAATAAAACCAGCTACTTGCATAACTCTCCATCTAAACTGGACCGTGCTGGGCTTGGGGCGAGGGGGGTTGGCGGGAGGACAGGGTTCAGCCCAAATAATGTGCTCAGAGGTGTATAAGAGAAGACGTTATTAACTGTGCCCTTCCTTTCACCTATTTGCAAGGTTAAAATAAAATTTAGCAGGAGAGATTACCACCACTACGGAGAAGGCACAACTCAGCCGGCAGGCAAGGAACACACCGAAGGGAAGGTAATATATTGATTGACCTTTCCTTCCAATTGCAGTCTAGGCAGCGAGCTGTCTTTTTTCATTTGGAGGGATATGACAGCTGACCTAGCTTATTTTCCTGGACTAGCAAACTAGGACAGTCCTTGGACAAGTTAGGCAGCCGAGACCATATACCCTACGATGACAGAGTGCTGCAATGCCAACACGGCTCTAAGTGGAAACACTGAACAGGAATGCTGTCATCAGATAGGCATCTGGGTTAGAGCTCTTCTTACCTCCAAAAATCAAAGCTTCCCCATCAGAAAACGGTGGGGAGGAGGTTTTCCAGGTGTACAGAATGGCCGTCAATGTGAATTATTCATATTCCCTGACATAAACAGGAACAGGGTCCACATGATTTAATATTTCCCAAAGAATTTTGCTAGCGGTTATCCATTGAAAATAAAAAACTTAAAGTTCCTTGACTTCTGTATTCAATTAAGCCGGGGAAGCACATAATTAAATACAGCACAGAGCATTTACTTAAGTCAGGATTTTTGCCATTATTAGCATTTTACCTAACAAGATCAAGGGGCACAGTCAGCAGTGTTCCACAAAATAATGGGTCCCTGGAACACTCTGGGGGGAAACCCCACTCAAGGCATGTGGATCCAACATGTTCTGAGAAAGGCAGTTTCACCGAGCCCTCATTTTAGTACAATGGTAGGCCAATCATAAGAAAAGCAGAGACAAAAATTATTCCTGTGCAATATGCCACTTACTGCACTCAGTCACTCTGAATTTCACAGTCTTGTATTGCACTATGATGAAACAGCTAGGTGACCTATGCTGTAATTCAATCAAGTGTCTCCTACTATGCCGTGCAAGACTGTACAACTAATCCAACGGGAGACAGAAAACGAGAGCTACACAAACAAATCCCTTGTGCATCACAGGGATCGGATCTCCAAAGAATTAAACACAAAGCATAAAAACACTACTGTTCCATAGGCCTAGAGTTCAAGTGACAGATAAACCCATTTAATAAATAATTAAAAAAAAAACTATTGGGGTGCCTGGGTGGCTCAGTCGATTAAGCATCCACCTTCAGCGCAGGTCATGATCTCACAGTTTGTGAGTTTGAGGACCATGTCAGGCTCCATGGTGACAGCTCAGAGCCTGGAGCCTGCTTCGAATTCTGTGTCTCCCTCTTTTTCATCCCCTTCTCAACTCATGCTCTGTCTCTCTCAAAAATAAACAAACATTAAAAAAAATTTTAATAAAAAAACCTTATTACTATGTCTATATTTATAACAGCAATGGAATCACAGAGCTGGTCTCCTATTTATCAATGGCCAAGAACTTATCTTTGTTCTCTTTTTACCACTGGCAGATTTCCTGATCTCCTTGAACATTATTTACTATTTATGAGACTTGCATTTCCACTTAGGATGTAGACCATCACAAGATACCATTACTCTCAACAATATGAATGAAGATATGAAGAAAAACAAGACATGAAAAGTGTAGGTTTGGCTGTTTCCTCCCTGTCCTGCCATTCTACCATGGTTGAGAGCTAGCCATGGGCCTCTTGCTTCAAGAATTTATAACTTGGCACAAAAAAAGACACTCACATCAATGGAACCGAATATAGAACCCAGAAATGGACCCACAAATGTATGGCCAACTAAACTTTGACAAAGCAGGAAAGAGTATCCAATGGAAAAAAAGACCATCTCTTCAGCAAATGGTTGCTGGGAAAACTGTACAGTGACATGCAGAAGAATGAACCTGGACCACTTTCTTAACAACATACACAAAAATAAACTCAAAATGGATGAAAGACCTAAATGTAAGATAGGAAGACATCAAAATCCTAGAGGTGAGAGCAGACAAAAACCTCTTTGACCTCGGTTGCAGCAACTTCTTATTCAACATGTCTCTGGAGGGAAGGGAAACAAAAGCAAAAATGAACTATTGGGACCTCATCAAAATAAAAAGCTTCTGCACAGCGAAGGAAACAATCAGCAAAACTAAACGGCAGCCGACAGAATGGGAGATTTGCAAACGACATATCAGATAAAGGGTTAGTATCCAAAATCTATAAAGAACTTACCAAACTCAACACCCAAAAAACAAATAATTCAGTGAAGATATGGGCAAAAGACATGAATAGACACTTCTCCAAAGAAGACATCCAGCTGGCTAACAGACACCTGAAAAAATGCTCAATATCACTCATCATCAGGGAAATATAAACCAAAACCACAATGAGATACCACCTCACACATGTCAGAATGGCTAACATTAACAACTCAGGCAACAACAGATGTTGGCGAGGATGCGGAGAAAGAGGTGGGACTCTTGCACTGCTGGTGGGAATGCAAACTGGTGCAGCCACTCTGGAAAACAGTATGGAGGTTCCTCAAAAAGTTAAAAATAGAACTACCCAGCAATTGTACTACTAGGTATTTATTCAAGGGATACAGGTGTTATGTTTCAAAGGGGCACATGCACCCCAATGTTTATAGCAGCGCTATTGACAACAAAGTATGGAGAAAGTTCAAATGTCCATCAACAGATGAATGGATAAAGAAGATGTAGTATGTATATACAATGGAATATTACTCGGCAGCAAAAAGAATGAAATCCTGCCATTTGCAACTACGTGGATGGAACTAGAGGGTATTATGCTAAGCAAAATTAGACAAAGACTTTACTCATGTGGAATTTAAGATACAGAACAGATGAACCTAAGGGAAGGGAAGCAAAAATAATATAAAAACAAGGAGGGTGACAAAACATAAGAGACTCTTAAATTCAAAGAACAAACTCAGGGTTGCTGGAGGGGTTGTGGGTGGGGGGATGGGCTAAATGGGCAAGGGGCATTAAGGAAGACACTTGCTAAGCACTAGGTGTTATACCTAGGGGATGAATCACTGGAACCTACTCCTGAAATCATTACTGCCCTATATGCTAAGTTGGATGTAAATTAAAAACAAAATAAATAAAATTACAAAAAAAATTATGGAGCGAAAAAAATAAAGAAAGTTTATCACTTTTTTCTTTTCAGGTTAATTTATGCTCTCAGCTTTTTAAATGATTTTTTAAAACTACAATGTGGTAGCTGACCTAGCTGGTTTTGACTGTTAAGGGAACAGCAAGCAACAGTCTGTCGTCAACCTTAGGAATAGGAGGTTTTGCTTCTTTGTGAGTCCATAATTTTGAGTAGGTCAAACATTTTGAATAAATCAGTAGAAACTGAGGTAAATAATACACAGGTCCGGAGAAGATGTGTCTCTTCTATGTCACACACCTTGACAGGGGTGTTGATTAATTCTGCTCTCACCTGAGCTGGGTCTCGGTATGGTGGTGACCCACAGACAAGAAGAGAAACAGGCAATGCAAATGGGCGGGCAGATAACCAAGATCTGGGTGTTACTGGACAAAGACTCAAAAGTAACTATGCTAAAGGATACAGGGGCAAACATGCACAACAACATCATTAAACATATAGGAGATTTCTATACAGAGGTAAAAACTACAGTCATGTAATGAAGAACAAAAGGGAAAAGGCTACACTAAAAGATAAGACACCAGAATGAAACAGACTTACCAGCCAACTGGGTGGAGCAAAGTTTAAGTCAAAATGATAGGTATTTTCCAAAATGAATCACCAAGAGAAGCAAAACAAAACAAATCCAAAAGCTAAAAAGTCCCTGTAAGACCCGTGGGACAATATCCAACAGCTTAAGTAGGTATACACAGAGTCCTAGGAGGAGCGGATAGAAAATGAGGTAGGACATTTATTTGAGAGGACACTGGCTAGGACTGTCCAAAAAAAAAAAAAATGATGCAAGGCATCCATCCACATATTCAAGTGGCTCAGGGAATCCTGAGGAGAATAAATACAAAGAAAACCATACTTGGGCACATCACTGTTAAATCTCTTTTGCAGGCAGGAAGCAGGAAGCAGGAAAAAGTGTGTGATGCAATGACAATGCACTGCCACCCCTCAAAAATTCACATACAAGTGTCAAAACAGACAATGGGGTTATCTAAATATGCGATCCACTTACCACAAGATAGCCTGGGCTGCGAGCATTAGCCAGCAAGCTCGTCTGAGCTGCTGGGGATGCTCTTTCCAAGCATTCTACGAAACAAAGTCCTTCCAAAACACCACTAGGATCCACAGAATCCCCAGGCAGGATAAGAATAGCCTGGCTAAATGTCTAAATTACTTTTTTAGCGATGCTGTTTATGCTTTTCTTTTTGCCTAAGGGCTAGAGGAATATGGAGGCAAGCAGGATACAGAAATCCTTGAAGACAAAAGCACAATTTCGGTAATTCGTCGTAAATCTAGCGCCAAACTGGATAACCTGTACTTAACCCATTCTGTGATCTTTTCACCTCCAAATTAAAAAGATTTCCTACCCCCTTCTTCCAAATAAATTGGTAATCTCATCGTGGTCATTTACGTGTCACACATGTCTCTGATGACTCTGAGAAAAGTCAACAAATGTAATTTACCAGTTTTTTAAAGCCCTTTAGGGGGAAAAATCCACGTAAGGACAAAAGATGCTGAGCTACAACCATTCAATGCACCTATGTATACATACTTAACCTTTGCCAGCTGGGAAAAAAAAAAAAAAAAAAAAAAAAACAACTGGAGAAAGATCACTGCTGTAAGAACCTGTTTTCAGGAAGACCAAGGGGCCAAAGGAAGTATTTTCTCCTCCTTAATGTTTTCAGTTGCAACATTGCAAGCAGACTTAAAGTAAAAATTCCAGCAACTGAAATGCTGAAAACCACATTGACCGTGATCTTTATGTTTGTTCTTCTTTTTATCAGTGTTTTGAAACCCAATTCCATCCTTTTCTTAAAATCAAAGGCAAACAAAACCAAACTGGATAATGAATCACGTGCTGGAAAGCAGTATCAGGAAAGACATAAAACTTTGAAAATAACAATAGAAATTTAAAACATTCTGAAAACTGCAACTCTGAAAACTGGGGTTTTTGTTGTTTTGTGGGGGGCTGTTACATGGGTAGAGTCACTTATAAAAGTTCATTGACATCTGCACATTTTGGGTACGTGTTACTCTTTTTTTTTAATGCCAATTTTTGAGAGAGAGCTCAAGTGGAGGAAGGGGAGAGAGAGGGAGACAGAGGAGCCCAAGTGGGCTCTCTGCTCACAGTGCTGACAGCAGAGAGCCCGATGGAGGGCCTGAAGTCACAAACCAGGAGATCATGACCTAAGCCAAAGTTGGACACTTAACCAATTAAGCCACCCAGACACTCTGGGTATGTGTTACTCTTACAGAAGAATCAATGTCTAAGATCTGTAGGACAATATCAAGCTTAAAATATATGTCATATTGGGGCGCCTGGTTGGCTCAGTTGGGTAGGCGTCTGACTTCAGCTCAGGTCATGATTTCATGGTCCGTGGGTTCAAGCCCCACGTCAGGCTGTGTGCTGGTAGCTCAGAGCCTGGAGTCTGCTTTGGATTCTCTCTCTCTCTCTCTCTCTCTCTCTCTCTCTCTGCCCCTCCCCAATCATGTTCTGTCTGTCTCAAAAATGAATAAATGTTGAAAAAATTTTTAATATATGTCATATCTCAGTAAAAATATGTTTTAAAAGACTAGGTAGGATTTCTTCAAAAGGCAGCAGTCTGTACTAACCTTCAATCAGAACACGAAGTCCCAATATCTGACTACAAAAAGGATGCTAAGCATATTCTACTGGCATTGAATTCCAAAAGATACGTTTTAGCACTGTAATATGAATGCTTTAGTAGTGGTTTTATATCACACCTTACAGAATGAGTAGAATCCACTTCCCTCAGAATTACTTGTATGTGTCTAAGTATAGAGATGTTAGGATTAAAAAAATATATGGGGTGCCTTTTGCTCGATTTTTCACTGAATTGTTAGAGGAGTGTGGAATTCTGTCAAAGCCAAAATCCTCATAAATTGGGATAAACACACACAGCAATGATAAGGAGAATAAACACTTTCGGACACTTTGCAGCAATACAGAGACTTATAGCAGTGGATGACCAGATGGAAGAGAGTGGTATGTAGGCCAAGGGATGTATCTGGCACTTCAGACAAAAAGAACAACACCTTAAGGATAGCAGATGCCTTCCTTGTGAACCCTGAGAAATACTGGCGGGTACAGGGCACCCCCTGGGAAAGAGGCAGAGCCCCTCCTAATGATGAGAGAGCAAAAGGCAAGCTGAGGACAAAGCACAAGCTATCCCTCTGCGACCCTCCCCATGTCCCATCCAAGGCGGGACATGTGTGACATTCCTCAGGCACTCCTGGCTGCCCAAGAACCAAGGAAAGGGGAAAAACAAATGGTTAACGTAGAGATCACAGTCATGCAGGACATGAGACTCCATCAATCTGCAACTGTCTTAATGATTTACATGGGAAAAAAGGAATTTTATCAATAGCCAACCTTCCAGGAACCTAGAGACTCAATTTCCTGGGACCCTGACACCACCTTCCCCTCCACAGGGCAGAAAATCTTAACTTCTCAGTCACTCCTCACAACCCCAGGCCAGCTCTTTCTGCACACAGGTCCTGTCCCCATGCTGTAATAAAATCACCTTTCTGCACTTTAGAATTCTTTCTTGGCCAGCAGCTCCGAACCCGAACACTTCAAACCACATCACTACGACGGTGGTGGCCAAGCGTATAACATGGAGGCCAAGTACAGGGACTAATTGCTTCTGAGCCCTGGCTTCCCCTTGTCCTAGCTCTGTGACCTTGTACGATTGTTTAACTTCTCTGTGCTCTCCTGCCAGAGGCAGTGAACTGGACACAGGTTGCCGGAGAGAAGATCACCATATAAGCGTAGTCCCAAAATTCAACGTGAGATTCTTCTCGGCCATGAAGAAAAGAATGAATCACTTGTAATGTAGGAAGACATGATGCTCTGAATGTGAGGTCTCTTGTCATAGCTGACCAATGGGGCCCTCAGGAGTTGAGAGTGAACATCAAAGATGGCTGCCCAATAGAGTTAAAAAAACTGACAGCAGAGATGAAAATATCATTGATCTGCCCATTAGAAGATCCTCCTTATGATCCAAATCATAGTAGCTTTTATCTATTTATGTCTAACTAACGTCCACTGCTCCATTTCTTGTACGCTTTAATAACAGGAGGTTGCCGGCAATTCACTGAAAGACCTCCCTGCTTTCCTTCATGAGTTGTCTCTGCTCCTCAGTCAGACCTCACAGAAGCAACTCACTGTCGTAAAATCAATGAAAAGTAGGGTTTTTTTTCTTATTCTTTAGAAATACCCAACCACTGCAGCAATTTTTTAGAACGTTTTATATTTCGATTGTTTTTGCTTGTAAAGGCTTATAGTCCTCATGAGGCTGTTCTCCAGCATCATAACTTAGTGCCCAGTAAAAATGACAGAAGTTTTTGTTTAGTGGGGTCGCCCATCCTGTTCTGTTTCTGGGTCTGGATGCTCACTGCACAGGATTGTTCAGTTTGTAGAAATTCATCAAGCTGTATACTTCGGAATGTGTAAGATATTTCAACATAAAGTATGATATACATGGAGACACTCAACATACACAATGAAAAACAAAAGTGTCCACAAAGTTCCAACTGCCAGACACGTGCCTAGGGCACCATGTATGGGAAATTGTCTATTCCTCCCTCCCTCAGCTATGACAAGAGACCTCACATTCAGAGCATCATGTCTTCCCACATTACAAGTGATTCATTCTTTTCTTCATGGCCAAGAAGAATCTCACGTTGAATTTTGGGACTCCAAGCCAAACTGACTGGGTTTGAATGCTGGCTTCTGACTTATTAGCTGTGGGATCTTGTGTAGGCAATCTAAGCTCAGAACATGCCTCAGTTTCTTCGCCCACAAAATGGTGCTTAAGGTACCACCCTCCTAAGGTTGCTGTGAGGACTGAAGGAATTAGCCCAGGGTATAAAGCACCCAGAACCATGTGGGGCACACGCCAGGGCTGTGTAAGTGTTAGCTATTCCAGGATCACACCAAGCTGATTTCACTTGCGCAGCATACGAGTCTCCGTGACAACATTACCTCCTGGCCTAAGATGGCGGTGGCTTGCGGACATTCAAGTGGAGAAGATAGGGTAGGGTTTATCATTCTGCTCAGCCCAGAGCCCCTGATGGTTACCCGTCAGCTTATTTACTTGACACTACTTTCCACTCATTCCCAGACACCAAGCAACCTTTCAAATGCCCTGGATGGGTATTCAGCTATCTGCATGAATTCCAAAAAATGTCAATTACATGGTGTGTGTCTGTTTATTTTTTAATGTTTATTTATTTTTGAGAGAGAGGCAAGCACGAGTGGGGGAGGGGCAGAGAGAGAGGGAGACACAGAATCCGAAGCAGGCTCCAGGCTCTGAGCTGTCAGCCCAGAGCCTGACATGGGGCTTGAACCCACAAACCATGGGATCATGACCCGAGCCAACGTCCGACACTGCAGCCAGGCGCTGACTGAGCCACCCAGGCGCCCTGCTGTGCATCTATTTTTAATTGACAATCAAAGTGCGGTAGTAGAGAAGTGAAGTTTTAAACTTGTTTACACACAGTGACATGTTTTAGGCTCTTTCCTCATTGCTACAGGCCTCCCGGCTGCTGTTTCCAACCACTGGGCGTTACACAGAGGCATCCAGCCTATTTTCTCAGTCACACTCTCAACTGTGTACACCCACAATGCCCCCAAACTTTCTGGAACGACAGTGTTGCAAGAACCATCTGTGCACATGTCCTTGGACAGAGGCCACTTTTTCCAGATTGAGACGGCTGGGCCACGGGGCAGACCACACCCAGTTTAACTAAGAGCTGCCAGTCTACTCCCCTAAACAGCCTTCCAACTCTATGGGATGGCTGCAAGAGGCCACTTTGGTACAACAACCTTCGTGATGAGGCAGAGAGTATTATTCCCCCAGTATACTGATGAGGAAAGACGAGCCTTTCCCTCAGCCTCCTAGCCAGTACACATGTGCCTGATCTCAAAGCCTGTGTGCACCCCACCCATGGAGGGTCACCTCAAGGCCATGCCTTCCATACCAATCTCACGTCACCCTCCCTCCATTCCAGTCTGGCGGACAACTTAACTGTGGGCAGTATGGAATGTTCATGTCTACATTCATGCTGCTTACAATGTCCTGTTCCTCCTTCAAGACCAGATGAAAATTCACGAGCTCTAGGCGGCCTTTTCTGATTGCCACTCACAGATTTCGATTCAAAATCAATACCGCACTAATACTGTTTACCACACAATTTATTATTGCCTTGGCTTTATTTATTTGCTAATTATATTACAATCCTGAAGGTAAGCAGCCAGTCCTGTGAGGAGCATTCCTCCACACCTAACAGACTGCTGAGTGTATGGTACGCATTCCTAAGTACACGCTTTTAACAATGCAGACATTTTACCTCAAAAAATCAGCTGGTGTAAAATAACCCTTTTTTTTTTACAAAATAAGAAAAAAAACTCTGGTTGAATAATAATTAAATAACAACGATGATAACAGTAATCATAACTTAAAGGATGGCTCCAATTTGTTGGACAGTCCTTAACTGCCTGTGTGGGAAAAACTTTTCATCCATGATCTCATTTACTCCTCAAAACAATCTGAGAAGACGAGTATTATTTTGTTCCTCAATTTTCAGAGGAGGAAACTGAGGCTTTCTTTCGATGGTTGGTCCAAAGACACAGCTGGTAAGTTTCACATATGGACTCCTGCCCATTTTAAGTGTCACCAACGTTAATTTGTAGATGGCTGATGTGAAAACAAACAAAAACTATAAACTGCCTCAAAAATTTCTGATGGAAATCTACCACCTCTAAAAGCCTTTGTAAAAAAAGTTTACACAATACAACACTTCATGCGACTAAAATACCCCCAGAATCATGACACCAACGGGTCTCTCCAACCTTTCCTCGTCTTCCAACCTCCTTAAACTAGGGTAACAAGTACTACATCCTCCAAAAAAGAAATTACTCTTTAACACTTGAAATCCCTGGGACTAGGAACGTGTATTCATTACCATCCAGCAACTCCATACATAATAAGGCTCAAAAAGGTAGATATTTTAAAACCAAATCCCTTAGTGTTCAACAATCAACCTATTTTTTTTTTTTTTTTTTTTTTTTTTTTGCTATTACAGACAGAAACACAATGCCCTGATTTCACATTGCCATTATTCCACATCATCTATGCAACCGTGAACTCTGCTCACCATAGCTTCTCGCCTCTTCTGGTTTCTAAGGTCTCCAAGACATTTACTCTTCAGACAGGTAAAAAAGTGAAACAAGGATCAATCTTAAAGTGTTTATGGTCATGAGAAAAGAAGACCATCTGCCCTGAGATAGCTCTGGGCTGATTTTCCCAGCAGGGGAGCCCAGGTTTTATAAACCTTATTCTCATTAGAAAAAGGTAGAGAAATTGCTGAGAATTAGTATAAAATATTTTCAGGCCCGACAGCAGACTAAAACAATATATTTTGGAATTATATGTGGGTTTTTGGTAGTTGGATGATCTGTGCATTCAGGGTAAGTTTGGCTTGTTTTTTAAAAGAGGACAGAATAAGGGGCGCCTGGGTGGCTCAGTTGGTTGAGCGTCCAACTTCGGCTCAGGTCATGATCTCGCGGTCTGTGAATTCGAGCCCCGCGTCCGGCTCTGTGCTGACAGCTCAGAGCCTAGAGACTGCTTTGGATTCTGTGTCTCCCTCTCTCTCTACCTCTCCCCCGCTCATGCTCTGTCTCTCTCTCTCTGTCAAAAATAAATAAACATTAAAAAATAAAAAATAAAATAAAAGAGGACAGAATGCTCCAATACCTTCTGGTTTTGAAATTTATTAGATGCTATGCCTACCACTATTTACTCTCACATGCTCTAATTTTAAGTATGATCTTTATGAACCTATTTATTCTGGATCAGCAAAGCCACCAACAGAAAATGACAGCTCATTGAGAATAACTCTTCATCATCCTTTTGTGCTGAAATGCCAGAGGATTTGAAAAGTAATCCTCTGTTTTCTCCTGTGTTCTTTCCTCGTGGACCTCCCGTCTCCCCAGATCATGTCCCTGATGCTCCCATATCAAATTGATTTTTATTTAACAGAGGCCTTTACCAGTTCCACAAATAACTGCACTGTGGTCTTTGAACTATTATTCCTAGTGCTCGTTTTGCTTCATTCTTTGTTCATTTACTGTGTTAGAGCATTCATACTGTGGGATAGACAGGTGAGCATATTCTCAAAGTGAAAGACATTTTAGAAATTCCCAGAGGACAAGCTTAGCCAATCAGAGGTACATTACTTACCTTTGATTTCTTCCTACCCCTTTACTCTTATTCAAATAAAACAGATTTAAAAGCTTGTTTTCCTATACTTAAAGCACAAAAGCCTTTCTAAGACTGAGAGAAAAAAAAATCCAGACTGGAAAAAAAAAAAAAAAAGCAAATTCCTTGAGCAGACAACGAGCCCCTTATGTCTGGTCCATATTTTCCCCATAGCTTTAACATAATTCTGTTCTAAAAATTAACTTCCACTGAAGACACTGATAGGAGACTCCTAATAATAATGCTTTGCAAGTAATGAGGAATGATGTCATTGGTAGATAGATGGGCTTTAGGACTGAGAAATGCCATTCAAAAATCTCAGACTAAATGGTGAAGTGACTAGTTATAAATAGCCTTGAGGGAAAAGAAAAATAATTGCTTGGCTTGATGAAGAGAACACTTCATATACTCTCATTTAACAGATGAGAAATCTAGAGCAATGGGGGCTCAGTGTTAAATGGCTACCCCAAAAGCTGGTTTATGGCAAGTCCCGATGCACAGCCCAGGCTAGTATATTCTTCCACCATCTAACTGCTGTAGGGAAACTGAACATTTCTACCTGATCACACTTCCTTCAAGATTACACAACACCGACTCCCAACAAAATCAGGGCCCTCAAGAGATCTGGCAGCTGGTTTACCATAAATTGTTTCTGACCCCCAGAACGTGGGCACCTGTAATTTGCAAGAGCTCTTTACTACAGCTCAGGTTACTGAATTGAAAATGATACAGTGCAGATTCTAAAGCAATGTGCTTATAATGAAAGGTCACTGGCTACACAGATGCACATTTCCATTTGCTATTTATTGTCCAAGTAACATATCCACACAACTAACAGTGGCTTCCCCCATCACTTCCTATGTAAAGATTTTTAGGCTCTTCTCAAATTTCTAGTACTGTGGCATTTGGGGGAGAAAAGGACTCGACCCTTAAACCTTATTTGGCAACATGGCTGAACCTATTCACATAGCACATTAAGGTACCAGGTAACTTCTTTACAGTAGTTTGATGACTTCTTCTTAAAGTCTATCTAGAAAAAGAAGCTATGACTCTTGCTCAAAACAAAACAACAAAAAGAGTCTCGCCGCCATTAAAAGAAAATCAGGTAACCTGTAGTGTAATAGGGAATACACTGCATGGTGAGGCACAGTATTTCCAAAAATGCCAAGGAAGAATGAAAGGAATACGAGAAGAAACAAAGAGGAGGAACAAAAGCACATGCTGAGTGGAGTCCTTACAACACCATTGACCAAGGGGACCTACTGGGTATAACATGATGCGTTAGTACCTCAATAGCTAAAACTCTTAGGTGCGGTCCAAGAAAGACCTCGTATATTCTGAGCTGTGCTCTACTTCAGCAAAATTCACTTCTCACATGATGAAACCATCCAACGTACTCAAAGCTGGCTTATTTCTTCCCCTCACACACCAACAGAACTTCCATGACTTCAGCACACGTGTTATGAACCAAAGCAAATCATCTGAAGGAGCTTGGGGAGGGGACACCCTAGGCACTTAACAAATGTAACAAAGGGCTATGACATCTGGAGTCCACTTCCAAATATTTCAGCATAAGCAATGTAATTTTATGCATTGGTTATATTTATCCCCTATACCACTGTCAGTGGCCCTGATCACAATTTACTACCCCAGAGTGGTCAACTAGTGTCACATCAGAGGTATCCACATTTCAGTCAACACTAGAGGTTTTGCCAATTGGCATCACGAAATGGGTTTTCATTGCTGAAGTCAAAATCAGTGGCTTCCGGATTGGCATAATGGGTGTAATAAACAGGCTCTCGTTGTTGAAACTAGTGGTATTTAAGGTAAGGAGGCAAAATCAATTTAGAGATATTCTTTATTCTGGCAAGAACAGGGCTTAAGAACCTAGGGAAGCCTTGGGGCACCTGAGTGGCTCAGTTAAGCATCTGACTCGTGATTTCAGCTCAGGTCATACTCTCACAGTTTGCGAGTTCAAGTCCCGTGTCAGGCTCCACACTGACAGTGCAGAGCCTGCTTGGGATTTTCTCTCTCTCTGTCTCTCTCTCTCTGTCTCTCTCTCTATCTCTATCCGCCCCTTCCCTGTGTGCTCCCTGTCTCTCAAAAATAAGTAAACTTTAGGGGCGCCTGGGTGGCTCAGTTGGTTAAACATCCAGCTTCGGCTCAGGTCATGATCTCACGGTCCGTGGGTTCGAGCCCCGTGTCGGGCTCTGTGCTGACAGCTCAGAGCCTGGAGCCTGCTTCAGATTCTGTGTCTCCCTCTCTCTCTGACCCTCCCCCATTCATTGCTCTGTCTCCGTCTCAAAAATAAATAAAACATTTTTTAAAAAATTAAAAAAAAAATAAGTAAACTTAAAAAAAAAAAAAGAATCTAGGGAAGTCTGGAACTTCTACTCTCAGGACTGGTACCTGAGGACCAAAGGCTCAATGGCCTTATATCCAGCAGCTGGGTCAAGGGACCCTGTTGTCAGATGCCCATTACAAAGGTGAGAGAATCCTGCCTCTGTAAAGTTGTTAGGTCACTGACCTTGAGTGGAATTTGCTGAAAAGATCTGGCTGGAGGCCAGAAAGCAGGGATTTCACCAGGACAGGACAGGTTTACAGGACAGGCTACAGGAATGCTTTGTGCCCATTTGCTGGTACATGTTTGCTTACTGAAAGTCTGTGTGCAGGAGGCACACTCGAGGTGTGTGGGATTAGCAAGCTTTACCCAAAACTTCAGCCACTCTTCTGTGGATACTGCTATTTATTAAAGAGAACTTAAGACTGGAGCATGACCAAACTGTCATAAGAGTATTCTCAACAAATATATAACACAGAAATGTAACCCTGGAGCCCACCCTCACCAAGTCTCAATACCTTAGGAGTTGTACACGTCTGCTGTTGAACACAGCCATTTTTATGAATTAATAGTATCTAAACTGAGGGGCACCTGGGTGGCTCAGTCAGTTAAGCGTCCCACTTCGGCTCAGGTCATAATCTCGCAGTTCGTGAGTTTGAGCCTCGCCTTGGGCTCTGTGTTGACAGCTCAGAGCCTGGAGCCTGCTTCAGATTCTGTGTCTCCCGCTCTCTATCCCTCCCCTGCTTGTGCCCTCTCTCTCTCTCTCTCTCTCTCAAAAGTAAATAAACATTAAAAAATTATTTTAAAAAATATCTAAACTCATAATTAAATACATTATAGTGAAAACAAAGGTAACAGATATTTAAAACTGATTCACTTTTGGGGCACCTGGGCGACTTAGTTATGTGTCCGACTTCAGCTCAGGTCATGATCTTGCAGTTAGTGAGTTCAAGTCCCTGCCTTGGGCTCTTTGCTGACAGCTCAGAGCCTGGAGCCTGCTTCAGATTCTGTGTCTCCCTCTCTCTCTGCCACCCCACCCACCGCCACTCTCCGCTCGTGCACTCTCTCTCAAAAATAAACATACATTAAAAAAAAATTTTTTTAAACCTGATTCATTGCCTAATTATTTTGTTATATTTTACTAGGGCTTATGTCAATTTCATCTCTATGGTAGAAAAACTATGTACATATGCTCTACCAGGCATCTCTTTCCACCTCTGAGGTCAGTTTCGTCACAGCAGTACTTGAAATTGGCTGTGGTAGGAGTATCCACAGAAACCAGCAAATGCTACGTATCAGGGTTTTGTTTGTTTTCAGGGCTGGTTGTTAAAACCAGAACTCCGCTGGTACGGATGGTCTTGAATTCATAGAGCAGACTTTGCTTCCTCTAAGAGCTTCAAATACACCAGCATATGTAAAACCCCACAGCTTCATTTTGCACAGAGGAACCACACCACCATGCACACCCGTCGCCTGGGGCAACGGGACACACTCACTTTTGAAGCAGCTGGGTCCACTAGTCTCTGCCGATGTCGGGCGGAGTTGAAATGGCTCTTCGGAGGCTGCCCTTCCTGACAGTGAATGGAAGATGGGGCATGAACAAGAGATGGGAAGGGGAGAAGGTGGGGTGTGGGATGATGGCAAATGGTCAGAAAAGGGAGAGGGACAGCGTTTAACGGCACTGTACTTGTTTCTTTTAGCTGACATCCAATAGCAACACCACCACGTTTTCCCCCATAGAAGCACCTACCATGTTCAAGTCCTTTTGTTAAAATGAGCCCTATATATATACACATGTGAGTAATAAAGTTATCAACACAGCCCAGTATCCAGGCATTTCCCACCAAATCTTCATTTTTTTCCCTTATCTGCTACTGTCTCTAATTATATTCCAAGGATACCAAGGAAAACTGGAATGTGATTTCCCTGAGCACAAAGTCAATCTTCCTGGAATAACAAAAGGCATTCAAGGAGCATTCTTAGAGTGAGACTTGCCACCCCTTTGGGTATCACCAAAATGACACAGGAATCACAGTCTTCTTCAAAACCATGAAGAGTCTGCGGCCTGTCTGCATCATCCTGGCAGAATGCCTGACGTCTGACAGTCACCAAAATCTCTGACCCTGAGTGCAATTAAATCTTATTGGCTCCAATCAAGATTGAGCATTAAGCTAATAATGTAATCTATATAGAAGGGTGGTCTTTCCTTAGTCCAGTCCTATTAATGACCCTGTATATATACAGGACACATGGATCTCACAGGAAGACTTAATACTTCCCCCTTGCTTATTCTATGCCAAACACATTTACCAAAAAAAAAAAAAAATTTAGAATCGGGGTCCACATAAACTATATACAATTTCACATCTCCATTCTTTCAAGAATTTAAGCAGCAAACATGATCCACTGTGAGCATCAACTGAAGTGATGATGAGATCAAAGCAACAGAGAGAGAAGGTCTCAAAGACTCCCTGGGCTTAAAGCCCCAGTTCCAACTGAGGGACCAGGAAGGGAGCAAAACGCCCCTCATATGAATGTTAGCATTGTCTCCAACCTATTGACAGATCCCAGTAGAAGACCTACTTAGGCGAGAAGGCAGTATCTATATTACAATACTTATGAATTCTTCTTCTTCTAGGAGTAACAGCTCAATTACTTTTAACATAGGGATCAATCATAGCCACTTGAAATGCCAACAATCACTATTTCCAGTGTCCAAAGTAGAATGCTTACCTTTCAGAAAGGAAATGTCATTAAGGAGCGCACTGCAAGTCAGGACTGTGGTTTTCCTAGTCACTGCCCTGCCAACATGCATTCTTTCCCTACCCTGTTCTCAAGGAGTCCAAGGAAATAGTTTTGAATCTCAGCTGACCTAGAAAATATACCGAAGGTTTAACAACAAAAATGATGCTCATTAATCCACTGAATATTTGGCAAAACAAAAACAAACGAACAAACAAAACCTGAATATGATTTCCCACCATAAGGAATCAACGGTTTCACAGGGGAGATAGTTTTAGGTTTTTTAAATCACTTGATTATTTAGTTGGGTTTGAAAATTCTCCTTTAAATTTAATGGTTTATCAGAAAGTGGTGTAATGGTTTTTCTCCCTAAAAGAAGTCATTAGATAAAAATAAATAAATATCCTCATTAATATATCTGGAGATCTATGTGCCCTTATTAACCTCCCTAAGAAATGATGACAACTGATTTAAGAGTTCCAATGCACAGTGCCAGGCTTCCACTCATCAGGAAAAAAATTAATCTTGGCGTTAAATATACAATTACAGTCAATGTGCAAATTAACTAAATCCTAGGCCTGTGGTTTATTGCTCTTCTCTTGACTGCAAGGTGAAAATGTTATTTTTTTTTAATTAGCTAATTGCACCATGAACTCAGCAGGGGGCAGATGTTGATATTAAAACTAGAATCTGAATCTTAAACTCCCTCCCCTGTGGAAGGGTTTTAAAGAGAGTAACCACATCCTTCAAGGAGGGGGGGGGAGGGGAGGGTGTAGGTGGGTTTTCGAAACCTGGTTTCCATTTTATCTCATTTATCATCAAGTGTGATGAATCTGTGACAACAGTCTGCTTGCAGTGAACAAATATGTGTATGAAATAATCAATACATTTATACAGATTCTAGTAATACATCTTAATAGAAACCAAAGAACAGCCTGGAGGATTGATGTCATTTTAATGAATCGCATATGGAGTGAAAATAAAGGAAATGTGCACAGCTCGCACCAAGTTTTTCTCCATGTGACTCCTATCTTAAACTAATCTTAATTTTCAATAGAAGAGTCACATTGTATTCTATCACGGGGCGGGGGGGGGGGGAGGTAGTGGCGGTCAGTTACTCACATATTCTGGAATTAGTTTGATGACACTGAGGCCTTGTGGAAAGATGTGCATTGCCATGTCTTGGATAAAAGCTTTTGAGAAGAATGTAGTTCATTAGAAGCTAGACGTGCCTGCTTCTTCACTTTATGGAGACCTTAATTTAAAAGCTTGTTCTTTCCCATTTTCCAGTCTTGTTACAGGCCAGATTCCCTGACACATCCAGGGGAAATACAAACAACACGTCTTTGAGTACAGGCAGTTATATAAAGTCAATTATGAAATACTTGACATTTTTAAAAAAGTAAACAGGGCTCTTATTAACAGTAATACAGGAAACCAACATCCTATATATATATATAAAAAAAAAATTCTAAGTATAGTTTTCCATGTTCAAGGAAAACAGTGAATTCTATCATTCAAGCCAACATTAAAGACAAAATTTGTGACTTTTCTTTTCCCAAACTTTGAGTCCCAACAAGTCATTTTTCCTCCTAAATGACGGCCTTCAGACTCTGGTATCTGTCATTGCAGACTGAGACATCAGTCTCTGGGTAGCATTTACCTCCTGGCTAATTCCATCAACATCAGCAAAATAACAGATTGGACCTGGGTGGCCCACGGGGCTCTCCACCGAGCAGCTTAATTTACATATGTAAATAGGGGTTCTTTACTGCAAGGGAAGGGGGCGGGAGAAGGAGGGGTAGAAACCTCACCATCAGTTTTGTGGAAACATTATATTGCTTAGGTCAACCTAACCAAAATCCTTTTGCTGTGATAACCACCACTAATAAAAGTAGCAGCCCATGGTTATGTAAATAAACTATTAAAAAATGACATAGGAAGTGTTGACATGTGCATAATCTGGAAACTTAATGAGACACATTTCATCTCCATGCTAAATGCTTTCCTCAAGGCTTCTCCTGTTAAGTAAGTCATTTTAGAAATTAGAAACATCCCTTAACACTGCAGATCATACTTTTTTAAAGAAATTATTGTTCCCTGAACATTACAGATCTGATGGCATAGTACTTTAGCCTAATTTGCATCACACAAACACACTTACAAGAATGCTCTGTGGAAAACAATTTATCAGGCATGAAATAAGAGGTGTCCAGTGAATTTAGTAGCTGACATCAGATGACTAAAATCACTAGTTCTTTTTTTTTTTTTTTTTAATTTTTTTTTCAACATTTTTTTTTTAATTTTATTTTATTTTTTATTTTTGGGACAGAGAGAGACAGAGTATGAACGGGGGAGGGGCAGAGAGAGAGGGAGACACAGAATCGGAAACAGGCTCCAGGCTCCGAGCCATCAGCCCAGAGCCCGACGTGGGGCTCGAACTCACGGACCGCGAGATCGTGACCTGGCTGAAGTCGGACGCTTAACCGACTGTGCCACCCAGGCGCCCCAATCACTAGTTCTTTAAGCCAGGTATAAGATCCTGTATCTCAAAATTAGAGCCACAAGAAAAACTTTAAACCAAGTATATCTGTAATTTTGTCATTAGCCCCATTATTGTAAAAACAAGAATGTACCATGGGACATTTCTAGACTAGATATTTTAATATAAGAAAACAAACACAATAGACATAATTGTGTGAAGGGCTCCCAGACGACTTCTTAGAAGTCCGTCCAAACAATTTTCATTTTGGAAAGAATCACGTGCATGTTCAGCTAATAAACTTTTTCACTGAACTCGGACACATCGTTTTGCCTGTGATGAATAGATTTCACTCCCATCTGAAGTGCTCACTAAACAGTCCACCAAAATACAGTGAAGTTACAGCCAACAGGTGCTGGCGAAGGAGCCCCTGCATGTCTACAAAGTAATCCAGCCCATGCAAAGTCAAGACACTCCCCAAGAACAAACGGAGTGAAAGAATTCACAAGCTCAGGGCATTTAACGATTATAAGCATATCAAAATAAGGATCAAAAACCCAAATGAACATGTAATGCAAGAAATGTACCATTTGGAAGCGGAAACACATTTTCGATTACGACATGGTAGGATTCTGAAACACATAGAACTAATCCCACTATAATTTATGAAAACCTCCATAATTAATTGCCTTGTGAAGATGGGGAGTAATCTTGTCAAGAGCAGGTGAGCCAAAATGGGGTAAAGGAAGGGATACTTCCACCTGTGAAAGCAAACCCTCACACAGGGGCTTTCTGACTTTTGCCACTGCAATGCTCAGTGAGAAATACATTTCATGTCATGCAACAGTCCATGACAATACTGCCAACAAGGCACTCTAGTTTCTCATCTAGTGTAGTTTCTTTTTAAACAAATGCCGGTCCCTAGCTACCAAATCAGATGGATTTGATGTACGGTTCAAAACCACACCAAGGACTTGGTACTTAGATGGCGATGAGATGGGAATCTTTAGACCCTAGCACTTTAGGTTGTATCCCAAACTCCAAACATTCACTTAGTAATTTTTCCCATGCACGATGTCTATTACATCTACTGTGCACGCTACTCTTTTAATTACTTTGAAAGATGGCTCCATTAAAAAAAAATGAAATATTTCCATTTTTGACAATGGTCTAAGTCATACTATCTTGAAATTTTGGCTTTATACCGCTAGTTACTTTTTTTCTTAAGAATTTCTTTTCAGGGTTGCCTGGGTGGCTCAGTCAGTTGAATGTCCGACTTCAGCTCAGGTCATGATTTCATAGCTCGTGAGTTCAAGTCCCGCGTCGGGCTTTGAGCTGACAGCTAGGAGCCTGGAGCCTGCTTTGGATTCTGTGTCTCTCTGTCTCTCTGCCCCTCCCCATCTCTCAAAAAAAAAAAGTGTTCTTCAACGTTCAATCATTTTTGAGAGAGAGAGACAGAGTGCAAGGCAGGGAGGGGCAGAGAGAGACGGAGACACAGAATCCAAAGCAGGCTCCGGGCTCCAAGCTGTCAGCACAGAGTCTGACACGGGGCTCGAACTTGTGAATAGTGAGATCATGACCTGAGCCAAAGTAGGATGCTTGAGTGACTGAGCCACCCAGGTGCCCCATCATTTTTTCTAATGTATATTAAGATAAATATATTAAATACACCATAAAAATATCTGCGTACTGACAGCAGTCATCTGTGTGCCACCAGGGGTGTCCACAAAACCTGTGGTGGCAGTGAGCAGCCCAGGTGCTGCTGTGATGGTTATTTGGAGGCAGAGTGGGTGGTGACCCTAAACTGGTGTTTATGACTCTGCCTTAACATCTCCCCCTGAACCCCAACTGCTACTCTGAGACATCAAGCAGGGGTTACACATTTGATGAGTCCATGACCAATTCTTGACCTCTGTCCCCGAAATCTGTCCTCCTCAGTGCACCTCATCTGCAGCCTTCCTCACCTCCAACATTCGCCCAACTGCTCTAACCAACAACCTCGGGTCAACCTTACTGCCTCATTCTTAATCTCAGATCTCCTGGGCCAGAGACCAACCCCCCCCCCCCACTCACCCATATTTAATCTGTCAGCAAATCCTATCCGTTTTAACTGCATAATACATTTCAAACTCAACCTTTCTTACTTTTACCATTATCTACCTCATCCAAGCCACTTATCTGTATTGTTTGCAAGGGCTGCCACAAGAAAATACCATACACTGGGTAGCTTAAACAACACTTTCTCATAGTTCTGGAGGCCAGAAGTCTAAGGTCAAGAAGTCAATCAGGGTGTTTCCTTCTGAGTGCTGTGAGGGAAGGATCTGTCCCAGCCTCTTTGGCCTCTAGGTGGCCCTCCTCTCCCTGTGTCTTTGAACACTATCTTTTCTTCAGGCAGGTCTGCCTCTGTCTCCAAGTTTCCCCTTATTATAAGGACACCAGTTACACTGGATTAGGGATCACCCTAACATCTTCCATTTAACTTGAATACCTCTGTAAAGACCCTATCTCCAAATAACATCACATTCTGAAATACACGGTTAGGACTTCAACCTATTTGGGGGCAGACACAATTCAATGCATACCACCATCCGAGTCATCCAGACTCCGGCAATATCTCACATTCCTTCTGCTACTTTTGCTGTCTCTAGAAGTCTACTCTCCCAGAGGGAGACAAAACCACCCTGTAAAACATATGCAATATTCCCTTCCTCCAAACTCTCCAGTATATTTCCCTTCTACTCAACCAAGTCCTTCCAGGGCCTCCAAAGCCCTGGCGAGCCCAGTGCTAGAACATGTTTGGATCCTATGCTCCCCAACCTACTGCATCTCTCACTCCACTCTGGTCACACTAGTCTCTGTGCTGTTTCTGGAGCTCTTCAAGCAGATTCTCAACTCAGGTTCCCTGTGATTCTTCACTAAAAACCATTCCCAGGAGTATGTGTGCAAAGCATGCCCATTCACTGCATTCAAGAAAGCCCACAGTCCCCTCCCCTAAGACAGCCCCCTATCAACACTCCCTTTCTCCTTCTCCTCCTTTACTTCCTAACAATCACTACTCTGTGACATTATGTTGTACATGTATGTGCTCATCTTTTATTTCCTATAAGCTCCACAAGGCCAGGAGTTTGGACTCATGTATTCTCTGCCTGGCACTGGGTGGAGGCTAGATAAATAATTATCGTACCAATAAATGAAGCACATTTATACATATGATGCACAAGTATACCCGATGGTTCATACCCAATGTTTCAGCCAGGCTTCCTGCAGCAAACGGAATGCAGAACTCAGACTGGGTGGTGTGAAGAAAACACTTACAGTGGAATTACTTACAAATACGTAAAAGCAGTAGCGCTGCTTCATCACCGCTGGGCCAGAACAGGCAAAGGAACAGAGCTGCTTCTAGAATGTGTAAGACAGAGCTGGGTATAGAGGGTCACTGACAAGTACCCTTACTTTTCAGAAGAGCATTCAGCCAGCCTGGGCTAATGCCACGGGAAGGGAGCCAGAGAATGACTTCTATCATATTCTTCAGTCTCCCTCCTTGCTTCCAAGTTCCTGTTCACTGGGCCTACCCCAACCTGACACCAATGGGCATGGAGCCCTGTGATGCAAGTCTGCAGAGGAGATGGGTAGAGGGAGATGAGAAGAAAGGAAGAAGGAGGGAAAATGGAGAGGGAAGAGAGGGTTGGTGGGAGGGAGGGAGAAGAGAGAGGAGGTAAAAAGAAGAGAAGTGGGTGGAGAGAAAGGCAGAGTGAGGATAAAGAAGGTGGAGGAGGGAGATGATGGGGGAAGGGGGAGAGGTACAAACTGATTTGGGGGTCAAAGAGAAGCTATAATCCAAAGTTAGCACCAGCGAACACAGGGACTGCTTCGCTTCTCTCTTCTCCGCCCAGTCCAGTCTCTTCCCAGTCCAGTCTCTTCAACAGCATGTGTTGTTCCACCGTTAAAATCTCCCTTTCTAAGTAACATCCCAATGAAAGGTTGGTATCCAGAATATATAAAGAACTTCTGCAACTCAACACCCCCTCGTGCACTGCTGGTGGGAACACAAACCGGCGAAGCCACTGTGGACAACAGTATTGAGTTTCCTCAAAAAATTAAAAAGAGAATTACCATATGATCCAGTAATTTCACTACTGGGTAAATACCCAAAGAAAAACATTAACGTGAAAAGATACGTTATGTACCCCTATGATTATGGCAACATTATCTACAATAGTGAGATTCTGGAAGCAGCCCAAGTGTCCAGTGATAGATGAATGGATAAAGATGTGGTATGTATTTATGTATGTGTGTGTGTGTGTATTTGTGTGTGTGCCTATACACACAATGGAACACACACAATGGACTATTACTCAGCCATAAAAAAGAATAAAATCTTGCCATTTACAACAAATGGATAGAGCTAGAGAGCATAATGCTTAGTGAAATGTCAGTCAGAGAAAGACAAATACCATATGATTTCATGCATAGGTGGGATTTAAAACACAAAACAAAAGAACAGAGAAAAAGGAGACAAACCAAAAAACAGACTCTTAACTATAAAGGACAAACTGATGGTTACCAGAGGGGACATGAGTGGGGGGGAGCGGGGGATGGGTGAAACAGGGAAAGGAGATCAACAAAGAGTACACTTATTCTGATGAGCAATAAGGAATGTATAGAACTGCTGAATCACTATACTGAACACCTAAACTAATGTAACACTCCATGTTAACTGTACTGGGATTGAAAAAGAAAAAAGACTATGACCCATAAAAAAATTGCCATTACCGAACTGAATATGGTACATGCATTAGCACTGAAGCACTATAGGAATGCCCAGTTGTTTAAAGGGAATAGAGGCCAACTATTTGAGCTGAGAAGCCATGTGCTCCTTCTCTCTTCTGGCTCTTGCTTCCCAGAAATACTGAAGGGGTAAATTAGGTATTATCCGTAAAGCACCACGTATCTAATGATGGGCACTGTGCTTTTGTCAAGGTTTTACATTAACGTGATTTTCTTAGGTCTGCAGTCTCCAGTCAAAAGAAAAATCCTGGGATTGGATTCCTAAGGAAGTTCAACATCATTTCCCAGCCCAAGTATCCTTCAATTTGCCTTTTAAAGTTATTGAACATTAGGAAAGGACAAAAGTCAGTCTGTACTGAATCTAAGATGCTATGAAGAGGGAGCTTTGGCACTCTAAGGTCCAGTGGGAAATGCAGACCTGAGTGCCAGTCTCCTACAAGCACAGAAGTGGGCCCTTGGTCACTCAGCCCTGCTGGACCTCAGCATCCACACCTGTGACTAGGCAAGAAGCGTCTGAAGGTTTGAAATTCTGAGATCCTCTCAGAGTGTCAGCTCAGTATTGTACAGATCAAAAATATACAGGCAACCTGTTTAAAAACAAGCAAATTCAGTTCATGGGGTCATGTCATAGTTCAAATCTCTTGTAGGCTTCATGATATGTGTGTTTTGGGAATCCCAATATTGACTTGCTATTTAGAAATGTTTATGTTTACAGCAGTTCATAGATGTTTTGGTCTCTGACTGTATTCTACCCATCAGTCAATGATCCTTTGTTAGAGCTTTTCAGAACATTATATATTGATTCGAATTAATGAATTTTATGTCAACGACCAGTTAACATATTTTACCATAGACAATAAGTTTATGGATGTAATTACTGTCTTGAGCTCCAAAAACACAGCACAATTATATTGCAGCACATATGTCAACCCACTTAAGTCTCTTCAATTTAGAAAAAAAAACCTAATGATATCACATGCCACACGCTTTTTTATGAGAAAAATTACAAGATACCTAAATTAAGAGAACCAGCTTCCCACGGGGAAATCTGGGGGGAAATTTTTAAGGTAAACCAATTTTCTGAAGGCAAAATAAATTTTCAACATAGCTCTGAGTTGTACCCAAAGCAAATTATTGCCAGCAAGTAATACGGCTCTGATAATTACACTTGATTGGGGTTTAAATTAAGCAGGAGGATGTACTAGACTCCTCGAAGCTGTTTGGATTTATTTCACCTGTTCTAGCAGGTGTGGAGAGGATGGCCAGGGGCCCAGGAAGGACAAAGCAGCCTGGTTTTGCAGACTAAGGTAGGATGGTGTGTAAGTGACCTCTCTCTCACCTGGCAGTTGCTTATCTCAAACATTCATATGTCAGACAGATTAAGGGCCTACATACACATGTGGATCATAATTACGGTACCGAACACCTGATCTAACACTGCTAACCCATAACACAGTGACAACAGTGTCTTTTACCACAAGCACACTCGCTGTAAGTCCTTGAGTGGGGATATGAATAAAAGGTCATCTTGTCACTCACTCTCATTAATAAGGCTCTGGATGCTTAGAAGACATGAACTTTTAAGCAGGTACAAATGTAACGATCCTCAAGTTCAGGTCACGTCGCTGCCATTCCGTCTTCCACTCCGTTAACCAAAACCTACTTTTATCTGGAGAACGTAAAAAAAAAAATGCATTTTGGATTCTTTACTAGTAGTTCCATGCTGCTCTCTGCTCTCTGAGGTGCACATAGCATATGTGAAAGGCACTCTGTCACACTGAAAAAGGTCTGAAGACCCACACGTGTCTGCATCTGTAAAATGGGGACAAGAGCTGCATCCATAGGGTGTGAGGTAAAGTAACAGATCGAACATATTCAGCACATGCCTGGCATGAGTAAACAATAAATATGGGCCACTGAAGGTACAGAGAGGGCCCCGGTCAAGAGCTGGTTTCTAGGGCCTCTGACGTGGACCCAGCTCACTCCTAGTTATAAACTTGATGTCACTGATTGTATGAGGATTTTGAGCACTTTCTCCATCTGTGAATAAATACAGCCATAAAGCTTAGACCCTGGAGTTCCAGGCTTTGGGGAGACCACCAATGTCCTCACTTAAAGCAAAAGCATACAATTCATACCTCCAGGGATGTAACTGTAAGGCAGATCCTGAGCTAACTAACCTCCTTGAAAATACTGAGCAGTGATTGCAGAACAGAAGCAGATGGCTTCCTAGCCTGCTTTCAGTGCACCAGACTCAGGCACTGTTTCTTGTTACCCCATCAATCACGTGTCCTGCCTGCATTATAAGAGCCACGTCTATCCACAGGGACACACTGACTTTCCCATGCTGCCAGGGCATTTCCACTCTAATTGTCCCAGACACCCACGGGAATCCAAAATAGGAAGGAAACATGCTAAACAATCAATGAACAAGTTTGTGTGTGTGTGCGCGCGCGCGTGTGTGTTTTGCTTGTTTGCCTTTATTTTATTTTATTTAAGTCAGAGGATGGGAACCAGTGGGAGGGAAGTGCCCGGGGAAAAGAATGAGGGCAGATGACAGAAACATAGAAGCCTCAGAGGAAGTGTTTGGGAAGAAAAACACTAAAGGCCACTGAAGAAAAAAAAAAAAAAAATTCCAGCAAGAAAAGGAAAAGGTGGTCTTTGCCAAGAAAAATGTGCTAATCTTATGCAGCTGAAACAGATATTTAAGGAAACATTGTAAGACTTTTGTCTTTAACTCCTTAACACTTAATCCCAGAGGAGTATTTATCTACTCAAGCACTCCTGAAGGAACAAGGGTATCTATCCCATGACTTAGAGCCACGAGCAACAGTTGTCCAAACGTCAGCCTCTCTTCTTGTGTAACCACAACCACAGAAAAACCAGCACAGCATATTTTATTGTCTCAAAGTGCAAGGGCCATGGTGGAGAATAAGTATTCTCTTGAACCTGAGTTTTTAAGTAGTTAATAGTTTTATGTAACATTCACTGTGTGCAAGGCTCTTTTGTAGATGACATGTATCAACTACTTTAATCCTCGTAACAGCTTCGTGACTTGGACAATGCGATAATCCCCATTTTACAGAGGAGAAAATAAGGTATAAAGAGGTTGAATAACATGCCTGAGGTCATAGAGACCTGCTAAGAAGTGGTGCTGGGAGTCAAAGCCAGACAGATGGGCCACAGGGTCTGTGCTTTCTATCACTACCCCCCACCCAAAAAACCTCTCACCGATCACAACCAATCGTAACCAGATGTATCAAACCACTTATTCAAAGCAGTACTGATTAATCAGTTTGGCTTTTTAAGTTCAGTGACTTCAAGGAGTCTGAGACGTTTTATAAAGGACACACAAATACCTGCTAAAACTAAAACCTTACGGCTCTACGAAAGTCCAGTTCTATTTAGGACAGCCTCAAACAACATGCCCCGCAATTTCAGCGATGTCCTGGCTTCAACAGGCTGTATGCAGCACAGTATTCTATATGAAACAGACTGTATGAGCAGAGAGTTCTTCCTGCAGTCACTGAGGCCACTCACACTCTGAAGGGTGTGAGATGGTCAAGGACCTTGCTGTCACCAACAGATATTCTCCTTGTAAATCATTAATTTCATGTGATGTCATGCTCAGTGACCAGCCTTCACCTGGCTTCTAGTGGCTCCAGTTAGTTCATTCCTTAACACCACTGCTTTCCAATTATCTTTGATAAAAATAGATGGTAAGATAAAGATGCCCCCTTGGAAAACTGTAACATAGTCTAGAGATGCCAATGAATTAAAAACTAGCCGAGACAAAGCTCTCTAATTAGGTCCTACTGTTGTTGGAAGATGAGGTTTATGGGGAAGGGACCAGGAATGGGGAAGAGAGGAGGGAAAAAAGGGCCAAGCAGCTGGGAAAGAAAACCAAGAATCAGTGAAGCCACTGACCTATGACTTAGGTCAAAGATAGGACACCAACATCAATTCCGTTATTCTGATATTTAAACACAGCACAGTTTTAAGGAATACCAAAATGTCGAAGAGCAGAATGGTATTTACCAGTATGGAAGGCAGAATATGAAATTTTAATGTATGTCTAACAGAGACTGCAAAAGGAAAGATTAAAGACTACGAAAAAGAGGTTGTATAGGGTTCTCCAGCTGCACAACAACGAAGTAAGAATTGTTATATTGCTATGATTTGACAATGTACTAGAAGTCCTCACCAATGCAGTTAGAAAAAGATAAAGCAAATAATTGGGAAGCTATTCCAATTGCAGCTGACAGAATGGTGCTACTAAAATATCATGAGAATCTACAGACATCATTTTTTGAATAACTAAAAGGGCTCGGAAGAGAGTTTAGATACAAGATCACATACAAAAATAAAGAGTATTTGTACACGCCAGCAATAACCAACTAGAAAACATAAAAGGGAAAAAAGAGACTTCACAAAGGCAATAAAAGCTGTGAGGTATCTATAAATACACCTATTAAAAGATGAAATAGCATGTAAGTGGCCAAAAGGTAACTGAAAAGATGTTCAACGCCGCCAATTATCAAGGAAATGCAAATCAAAACCACAGTGAGATATTACCTCATACTCATTAGAATGACCCTTTATGCACCTGTTGGTGGGAATGTAAACTGGGGCCACCACTATGGAAAACAGTATGAAAGTTCCCCCAGCAATTAAAAATAGCACTACTAGGAGCACATGGGTGGCTCATCCTGTTAAGCAACCGACTCTCCATTTCAGCTCAGATCATGATCTCACAGTTCGTGAGACCAAGCCGCATATCAGGCTTCGTGCTGACGGCGTGGAACCTACGTAGGATTCTCTCTCTTTCCTTCTTTCTGCCTCTCCCCTCCTCAAATTAAAAAAAAAAAAAAATTGTTACTTAAAAAATAACACTACTATATGACCCAGCAATTCCATTTCTGGGTATATATTTACAGAAAACAAAATCACTAACTTGCAGAAATATCTGGACTTCCACGTTCACTATTATTTATAACAGCCAAAACATGGAAACCACCTAAAGGTATAGGGATAGATGAATGAACCAAAAAAAGTGGAATGGATTATTACTAAGCCATAAAAAGAAGGAAATCCTGCCATTTGCAACAACGGAAGGACCTTGAGGACATTAGGCTAAGAGAAATAAGTCAGGCATAAAGACAAATATTGTATAATGTAACTTATATGTGGAATAAAAAAACACACCCACAACAAACTCATAGATAGAACAGTTTGGCCGTTGTCAGAGGTAGGGGGTGTGGGGGTGGACAAAATGGGTGTAGCTCTAATAGCTATAAGATAAATAAGCTCTGGGGATGTAAGGTATAGCATAGTGACCAAAGTTAACAACAATATTGTATATTTGAAAGTTGCTAAGGGATTAGATCTTGCAAGTTTGCATCAAAAGAAAAAAAAATACTATGAGGTGACAGATGTTAAATAAACTTACTGTGGTGGTCATCTCACAACACATACATGTATCAAGTCATTACGTTGCACCCCTTAAATTAATACAGTGTTACAATTCAGTAGAAAAAATGTACAGAAAAAAATGTAAAACAAAAAGAGATGAACCAGATCTATACAGTGAAAATTGTAAAACAGTTTAATGGGTACAAATGAGTACCAGAATTAAGGGACACATGTCATAAATACATGGGAAGACTCCTGTGTATCCAAATTAATTTGAGGAGCCATTGGAGTTCTTTTATTTTTTAAGTGTATTTATGTATTAAAAGGGTGATGGATGGACAGAGAAAGAGGGAGAGAGAATCTCTAGCAGGCTCTGTGCTGTCAGCGTAGGGCCCATCACCGGACTCGATTCCACAAACCGCGAGGTCATGACCTAAGTCGAAACCAAGAGCCGGACGCTTAACCGACTTAGCCACCTAGGCGCCCCAAGGAGTCACTAAAATTCTAATCAACATTCCACGTAGATTTGTTTTAGGGGAATTAGACAAATTGTTTCTAAAATCCACTTCAAGGCCTAAACAGCCAAAAAATCCAAATCCATTCTGAATAAAAGTAGTACAAAAATAAAGGACTTACCCTACAGAAGTCACGCTTTATTTTAAAACCATAGTAATTGAATCATGTGGTGTTCACCAAAGAATAAACAAACAGATTGGGGCGCCTAGAGAACCCAAAAAAGCCCCTGCACAGATGGGAATGTAGTAAAAATAGAGATAGAGAACCAAATGAAGAAAAGATAAACTAATTCAGTAAATGGTACAGTTAAAACTTTCTACCTGGAAAATATAGGAATTTAATCCATACGACAAACCATACTTAAAAGAAAAAAAAAAAAACCAGATGAATGAGAAAGTTAATGTCAAAACACAACTATAAATATTTTGGAAGAAAAAATGAAGTATGAGCTATTTTTTAATCTATGAATAGGAATATATTTCCTAAACGTGTATGCAAAGAAAAACTCATTAAAAAATATCAATAAATTGGACTTCATTATAATTTCAGCATTCTATATGATGAAATGACATCGTGTTAAAGACAGGAGCAGACTAAAATAAGATTCCTAATGCACAAAATATAGGAGTTCATACAAGTAATGATAATGGGCAAAAGATATGACCCCACAGATTAGAGAAGGTGAAACCTAAAATGGCCACTAGACCTATAAAAAGATACACAACCTCTTTAGTGTAATTCTTTTAAAAAGAGCAAAATAATCACTTTACATCCATGAAAAAAGCAAAAGTCAAAATAGTCTCAAAATAGCAGGTGCTGGTGAATATGAAAGGAAATCACAATCTGCTGTAGATGTGTGCGTTGGTTCAAGCACTTTGACAACACTTTTAGCAGCATCTGTTCAAGGTGAAAATATGTATATAATAGAAACCAGTACTTTTGCTCCTAGGCACATGCCCTTGGATAGTCCTTGCATACAGGAAGCAAGAAATCCACACAGTGAGATCCACTGAAGCATGCTTGTAATGGTAAACCTAGAAACAACTAACACATCTATTACTAAGAGAAAGGATAAAAGAAATTGTGAGATAATCTGAAGATGAAATACTAGTCAGTATTTAAAACGAATGAACTAAAGGAGCGCCTGGGTGGCTTAGTCGGTTGGGTGTCCTACTTCAGCTCAGGTCATGATCTCACGGTCCATGAGTTTGAGCCCCTCGTCAGGCTCTGTGCTGACAGCTCAGAGCCTGGAGCCTGTTTCAGATTCTGTGTCTCCCTCTCTCTCTGACTTTCCCCCATTCATTCTCTGTCTCTCTCTATCTCAAAAGTGAATAAACGTTAAAAAAAAATTAAATGAATGAACTAAATCTATATGAATTAACATAGATCATCAAAAAAAATCTGAATGAAAAAAATTTGCAAAATATGTATCGGAAAATACAAACAAATTGAAAACACATCAGTTTGAGGGGTTATGGGGTGTTAATTCTGGAAAGGAGGGTAGATAAAGAAACAAAGGCCTGGGAAGGGAGTTTTTGGTCATGTTATATTTATTTTAACATTTATTTTTCTTGTTAGAACATTCAATTGCTTTTATTTTAACTCCTATCTGAAAAAAAAATTGACAAAATGTAAAAGTTTTGTAATTCAAGATGTCAAGTATAGAATGTTCTATCAGTCTCTATCCTTTGGAGTATTTTATAAACTTTTCACTTTTTGTTTTTAAAAGACTGCATTTAACAACTGGCCATGTAACTCTTGTCTAGGTCAGTATTTAAAACAAGGACATTCCAATTTCCTACAAAGCACAATCAAAAGATCTTCCTACGATAATATGGGTATAAGGACTGCCTTTGTGCAATGCACAGTATTTGATTCATAACCAGATAAAAAGAAAATCAGATTTAAAATCAGAAAGGCAATCAGTCAGTATGTGTCTTCCTGATAAAGACAACACACAGGAATTTCTAATCTTTTCCTCCAGACAGCACTGACATTGACTGGCACATGTGAGGGCAATTAATAACCCTTCAAAACCGAGATCAATATCTTCTCCTTTTGTTCAAGAGGAAATAGTAAAATAAAATAGGATAGAATTTCAGAAAACTACTGCACAAAGGATTTATCCATTTAAATTCTAGGTAAGAGTCACACAGTCATTTCCTGAACCTTCCCATCCTGACCATTGAGGGCTACCTCTGATCCTACTTGTTACCAGGCTTCAGTCCCCCATTGTACATGGAGGAGACACCACAGCTGGCCTGTGTCGTGTCCCTCTGAGTCCCCCTACATCTCTTCTGACTTTAGTCTCTGCTGTGGTGGGGATTACAGCCAGCTCAGACTAACCCAATGCTAACAGCATTCATCTCAAACATACATATTGTGTACCCTTCTAATTCTGTCCCAGCCATTCTTTTCATCTTTTAAAATTTTTTTAAGTTTATTTATTTTTTTGAGCGAGAGAGTGTGCACATGCACGAGCTGGGGAGGAACAGAGAGACAGGGAGAAAGAATCCCAAGCAGGCTCCATGCTGTCAGGGCAGAGCCTGATGCAGGGCTCAAACCCACAAACCATGAGATAACAATTTGAGCCAAGATCAAGAGCCAGATGCTTAACTAAATGAGCCACTCAGGCACTCCTGCCCCAGCCATTCTTTAAGATCCTGGTAGCCTGTAAAAAAACAAAACAAAACAAAACAAAACAAAACAAAACAAAACAAAGCAAAGATCCTGGTAGCCTGTAGGGTCCAGAGTGAGAAGGAACTTATTTCCTCCGGGACAACCTTCAAGCAACAGGGGACAGGAGCTGGTGGTTTATAAAACTCCAGCTTCCTCTAAAGAGTCCTTCAAATGGACGATTCCAGGATGGGTTCTTTCAACATGTACCTCAGGAGATCCCCAAAGAATGACATTCCCAGTGCCCACTGCAGCAATCTTAGATTGGCTTTCCTTCCACACACCTCCCACCTGCCCTCAAAACCTTATCCAACTCTGCTCTGAGGAGAAGGCAAATTAAGAGAACCATTTAGTCCAGCTCAGCATGCATTTTCTCCAGTTCAGGGGTTCTACTATTTTTTAAACATTTAAGTGCCCAGAAATGCATGTACTGCAGACACAAAAATAAACAAGATAAAGTCCTAGTCATCAAGGAACTTACAGTCTTGTAAAGGAGAACACACACACAGACACTCAGCACACTCAGTAAATGTGACAGGAGCTAACGTCAAGGCATGTAGAAGATGACCATGTTATAAAACAGGGGAGGCTGCCTCTGTGTGTGATTCACTCCTCAAGACTGGATTATGACAAAAGAATGAGGCATGACTTCTGAGATTAGGTTACAGAATACTGTGACTCCCGTCCTACCTACCCTCTCTTGCTCTCTTACTATGATGAAAGGGAGCTGTCATGTTGTGAGCTGCCCTATGGGGAGGACAATGTAATAAGGAGCAAGAGACGGTCCCCCAATAACACCCAGTTAGGAATGGAGACCTTCGCACTCCAACAACCTGCAAGGAGCCTAATCTTACCAACCACCACCTGAGTGACCTTAGAGGCACGTCCTCCCTCAGTGGAGCCTTGAGGTAACTGGGGCTCTAGCTAACCCCTCAATTTTATTGTGAGAGATCATGAGACAGAACACCCAGCTAAGCTGCATCTGAATTCCTGACCTACAACAACTATGATGTTTGTTTGAAGCAGCCACGTTTTGGGATGATTTGTTATGCAGCTACGGCTCCACAATACACATGCCAACCACAAGTACAAGTGACCACTGATACGGATATAGTCTAGACAGAGCGTGTCTGATGTCTAATTCTAGTTCTTACCCATATTCACTCAATAAGCCTTTACTATGTGCTAGATCGTGTGGGCACAAAATTAACTTTAAAAAGATACTGTCCCTGCCTTCTTGGAAAAGGCAAGCTTGCAAAATTTGTGGTGAACCTATTTATGCAACTTCACTAGCTTATTTTAAACTACGACTTGTTATAAATGTTTAATTTCTGCTGACTCTGTAAGTAGTCTATTAAATATATAATTAAATGTCTTTGCTGTATTAATGCACTTTGTGCTCAATGCAATATACCTAAGGGTCTCTTCCACCCACTCAAAACATAAGGTATATAATTAGAAAAGAGTTCTGATTTTCTTCTCCACAAAAATTCTTACAGGAATCAGGCCTTTTCCTTCCATTCATTCAAAAAGCTATTCCCACAGGCAGAAACGTCCGTGAAGCAGTGAGCTGGAAAACTTTATGTCCAAACACTCTGTAATATTTTCCAAATCGCCTACTTGGAAGTCTACATTCTCCTCTTACTCTCTGTTGAGACTCGGTAAGCACTGTGCAAACTCAGGACAGACATTTAAACATTTCTTAACATATGTGAGACGTCCACTTTTTGTGAGAGAACTTTCCCCCTCCACGTGACACTAACTAGAAAGAACTGATAAAAGCAGGCGCGTTCTCTTGCTTATTCTTAAGATATTTCTGTAGTCCTATTTGTTTATTTTTAAAAATCCAATCAGCTCTCCCACAGAATCACAGACAGCTCTGGGAATACTTAATAGAAATATGACCACTGGGAAAAAAAAGAAAAAGCGAAAGGGGAAGTGATTTTTCAGTGAAGATTTTAAATGTACACAGGCACACTGGGATCTCTCAGACCCATATGACTCCAACATTTACATTTACCCTAGGTTCATCTTTTAGAATGTGACCTAAATTACCACACTGGTTATGCAGCCCTATCAAACATGCCTACTGCCTTTGCATTCTTACAGTTCTCTTTAACCAGCGATGGCTTTAACAAATGCTACCCTTCAGCAGAAGCGATTCCTTACAGCTCCACCAGTCTTGGGAGTCACACCATGGAACAAAGGAACCAGAAAGGTGCAGGGAGGGTGGAGCTGGGTCACAAAACAACTGAAGATTTGTTAACCATCCTCTCTCGGCCTTGCTTTGGGCTTTCACCAGGAGACACCACCCACTATGACCCTGTGAGGAAGAGGGTGTCAATCAGGTTTGTTTTTCAATTCCAAATGTGACGGTACTATACTCTTCGTCCCACCATATTTTCCACATACCTCTGCCCTCACTCGCCAAAAGGAATATGATGGGAATTCTGTTTAGGGAGGGAAGATCATTTATACTTTATTAGGGTGTCCTTTGAACAAGAGCAAGACACATCCGTCCAACTTTTGTAAACTTACCACACACCAATGAGCTTTGCTACTCTGCACTGCAATGATATTTTCATGTAGAAGATGTAGCCGTGTTTCTAATTTGGTGAAAACACGTAGGGCGAATTAATGGCTTTCAGCTACGCAAAATGTCTTCCAGCCCAGTCCCTCTTACCAAATCGCTTTGGAGCAATAGAGGACCAGACGATGGTATGGGGGTAAGGGCAAACTGTAAAAGTCAATGAAATACAGGTTTATACCCACAAAGACAAGCCCTATGCAGTCCCAGCAATTTACTGTGCGTCTCAGCTTCATTTTCCTCTCCTATAAAATGGCCTTAATAATGCCTAGCCAGGTCATTTTGAGAATTAGGGCTAATATACATAACATCTAATAATTAGAGCATCTAATATTTAGTAGGCATCCATTCTACTATGGAAGGTTATTATTATTATGTATTTCTAAAATATTTTACCACATTGAGCCCAATACTAGAACTGTTCACGGAAACTGTTATTTGTTAAAATAATAGGAGTTCAGCTAGCGTCAGATAACCTTATTGGGCTCTACAATAGGAAGATGAGACCAAGGTGAACCTCCACTAGAGCCCCTCTAGCTCTAAATAAACAATGCAAAACCATTTGGCAAATCTGTAAACAGTCAGAAGAATGGTATAGACAGACACTCGTCTTACAAAGCATTTTTCCACAATTAGTTACTGCTTATCCTCAGAAGGTAATCTGCACCACGATAATGTTAACACAAAGAGAGACTCAACAGAGAGAAGGGGAGCACACAACTATAATAATCCAGTGATGTGTGGTGCTAATAAAAATAAAAAGGGTTTTAGATATGTAGCACAGGTTTTTAACACATTAAGAAAATGGTGACTCGCAAGAGTCATTTCCCAAGGAATGAAAGAGACAGCAAGTTGGAGCAGTATCTCACACAAATTAAACTGTCCTCTAAGAGCAACGGCCAGCACAAAAAGAATGCATCCGAGGCCACTTGCGGCATCCTCGTGGCTCACGCCATGAGTGTTAAATTTTGCGTAACAAAAATTTGTAACTAACGGGTTCGTTCAAAATGCCTGGCAGCCTTATCAACTACACTGCTGCCCCTGCCCACTCTTTGATTAAGCCCTACTTACGACGATGCTCTATGAGATTCTTTTTCTCTACTCCAAGCCTTTCTGCAGAGTCTTTGCGCAGGTAGATAGTGAGATAAATAGGTAAGATTATGGTTCTTACACACAAAAAAACAGGGCCAAGATGGAATGCTGTGCTAAAATCTCTCATGTGTTTTTAGAACAATTTTAAACCATTCTCAATTACGGAAGATGGAGATTACCATCTATGGGGAAATTTACAGCATGCACCGAGTATAAATACAGCCTGAGTAACCTCTATGGGCAAGAGAAACCCTCTCCCATATTCCAAGAGAAGTGTCCTCCCACTTGGATGCAGTTTTACAAGGTTTTGTCCTGTTTTTTATTTGTTTAAGGGGCTTAAAATGAATTCTTTATATAATTTTTTTGAGGGCCTAGATTTGAAGGGAATCTCAAACACAAGGTTCAAAGGTCATAGTTATGTTCTGTTTAGGATTTCCAAATAAAAATGGAATTTGAATCCTTTTAAAGCAGGACCCATGCTCTCCAGTTTGACCAAGAGCCCCCCCCCCCCCTACAGGGCCCATGGTTGGCTTTCTGTAAGTATCTTATGCCTCTACCCCCTGAAGATATTTTTGTTTGGCTTCACACTTCCAAAATATAAAATGAAAACAGTTAATAAATATTTATTCAAAGTCTAGAAAATGCTGCATGGCAACAACTTGGGACAGGCTTTTGCAATTTAGTTATTAAATCAGAAGATTCACTGGAGGATATTCACAAACTTTCTGAAAATGGGATCATTTCCGTTAAGCAAGGACTATTTTCTTATTTACAAAGTCATTATGTAAAAGTTCAACACAACCACACAAAAGAACTCAAGCATTTGCTATGCAAGAGAGGGCAGGGTGAGCAGGCTACGAATTCAAACACTGATTCCGAGAGCCACTATTTTGATAACTTCAGTTCTGTCACTTTTATTTCTCTGAGATTCAGTGTTCTTCGCTGAAAGATGAAGGAATTAAGCTAGATTAAATCTAAGGTTTCTAAAAAAAAAATCTAAGGTTTCTCTCTTGGACTTAAAATTCTGTGCTTCTCTCATTCTCAGGACCTCAGACATTAGCCGCTGAAGAAAAAGGGATACTTTCCTTACAGAAAAGTTCAAAACCTGGACCCTGGAGGAGTCACAGCAACAACAAAAAGCAAATGAGGCAAATCCTCTACCTGGAATTCTGCAGTGACTCACAGGATGTGCAGGGACGAGAATCTTAAATTCATCATCTTTATTCTGGCTGATGTAACCACTACAAATAATTCTCTCATGCCTGTGAGGTAATATGCTTTTTGCTGGAGACCCCATGAACAACTGAACAGACCTTGAGAGAGTCCCCTTATTTCACATATAGCTTTTCTCTATTTCCTTTTTAAGCTTCCTATTCTGATTGTAAAAACACGCACAATAAAAAAAAAAAATTCTAACAGAATGGCTCAAAAACACAGAATCAAAAACGTCTGGAACCTAGCCCTTGACAATAACCAGCTTTACTGATCATACCACGTCTGACCATGCAATTGGGATCTAACAGGCAGTAAGACAATCTCCCAAATTTCACGAAGCTTACAGACTCCTGGGATAGAGAGAGACAAGAGAACAGGCAATTCCCATCTGATCTGATGGGGACCTGACCCAGGTTTGGGGGTTGACAGTAGAAAACTGCTGCTCTGGGCAAAAGTATGTCCAAGTAAACTCAAGAAACAGGAGGAGGTGAGTAAATGAAAAAAAGGCAGGGGAGAAAAGAGAGAAGTGGGGCAGAGGAAGAGGGAGGAGGGCAAGAGAGAAGAAAGGGAGGGAAAGAGAGAGGGACTGCCAGGTCATGGGAGAGCTGCCAAGATGGGGAAGGAAGTAAGATGAAGAAGGTGAAGATTCAAGCAGCAGATGAAGTGGGAGGGCGTAGACTGCTCCAGGCAGAGAGCAGAGATGTTTCCTTGGTGCAGAGCTGACAGAGAGGGGTTTCTCCTGCTTCCTTGGCCTCCTCATGGGGCAGGAAGCAAAATGGAGCAAATCGGGCAAATTTCCACAGACCCCTCACAATCTCCATCCACTTCCCCAAGAATGCTTCATGGTCAACCTCCAGGCCACAGAATGCCACTTTTGCTGCATCTCAATTCACAGATGCCCGAAATAACCAAGGGAACCCAGAATAAGGACACCCCAATCATCCTAATCACTGTCGGTGAGTCAGTTTTCTTATTTCGCAAAGGCTGAGACCCTCCCCCAAAACTTCACTCTATCTCCAGGCTTTATGTGAAGAGAACTTGACACTGGGTTGGACAGCATGGATGTCAACTGTCTCCACGTATCTGACTCAGCTTTCTGCCATGAGCACACCAGGCATCCAAGCTGCCTAGGCCATGTGAATAAAGGCAGCTATGGACCAAAGCGTGACTGGCCACATCAATTACGGAATTCAACCTGCCATTGTAAGCACAGCATTTCATAATGAGAACACTTCATACAGTCAATGCACTGGAAAGGAGAGGAAACCTGGGAAGAAAAGACAGAAAAGAAAGGATAAAAAAAAAAAATCACTAGCCAGGATTTCCTGTTCCACACATCCAAATCCTCACACAGCTACATCTATTGGTGACAGATGTGAACAATTATTTAGAGCAGAAGTGATAAAAGGCAGGAACACTATAAAGCTTCATGCTCACTTGCCACGTCAGCTATTTGTCACCATCAAATCACTTAAGATATAATTATAATAACTGAGGCTAACTTATCATTGACGAAGATGAGCCTAGTAATTCTCTCCTTGCCAAACATACGTCTGCCTGCTTTTAAGAGGTTAGCACAAATACACTAATCCTTCAAAGAAAATATTTTATCATTTTCATTGCAAATGTCACTGAAATAAATTTTCATCCCTTAATAATCCCATTCTTGTATTTCCTCGGACCTCTTCATAAACAAAACACTCATATGTTAAAACCTACTTACATTGTAAAATAAAATAAAGACGTCTTTGTAGAAGAAAAATGCAAAGTATTTTAGGGGAACACCCACTAAATTTATTTTGGCATTAAGATAAAAATGCCTAAATATTTTAAAGGAAAAATAGCTATCTTAAGAAAATCACCAAATGAAAACTACAGAATAGTGATGGTTCCACTATTCAATTCAAAGTGGTTCCAAGGAACAAAATACCCAATTCAAAGTGGTTCAACGATATAATGGATTCACCCAGTGGCATAAGTGAAAAGTCCAGTGAGAGGCTTTGCTTCAGACAAGCTTTGATTTAGCAGCCTCCGTTGTTACAAACCTGATTTCTTGGAATCCTTTGGCCCTGCTTTTCATGGGATTTCCATCTTCCTACAGCATGCTTTTTCACACATCCAAAATACCTGGCATTTACTTTTGAGAGTATGTATTTCCTAATTAATGTCCAGTGAGAAAGAGCAACTTGGCATCAGCCTTCCCAGGAAAGGAACAGAAGTCCACTCTGCCAGACTCCATCAGTCCCTGCCATCACTGTGGTCAATGGGAGAGAATAGGAAGGATCATCAGCCCAATCTATGCCACTGGCCCCTCTCGATCCAGACCTTGGTCCACATTTCTAAAACCCCATGGATTCCCCCAAATGGAAATCAGGGGCTGCTAAGAAGGAGCAAAGGGGGAATGGATACCAGCAAAGTATTAAGCATCAGGGGACCACATCTTCTAACTCAACAGGATCTCAATTTGGTTAAGTCAAGCAGTTATAGGTTCCAACTGAGTTATTTGTCATAATAAAAGTAATACCTACTCCTGGAAACTATTTGATCTCCAGAGCTCTTTGTTTGTCTTTACCCCATTTTCCAAGAACTAAAATTACCCTAAATACAAATAAAATTTAAAATCTTCTTCTTCTTCTTCTTCTTCTTCGTCTTCGTCTTCGTCTTCTTCGTCGTCGTCTTCTTCTTCTTCTTCTTCTTCTTCTTCTTCTTCTTCTTTTGCCTTACTAACTGTTCTCTGTTTATTAGCATGGCTTTCCATATGCCAACTAGTTTACAAAGTCCTTCCAGGTTTTAAGAGAATGGTCCGGGGATTTTAAGCCACAATATACCTTTTCTGATATAATGACACAATTTATGAGTTACAATTATGGATTAGCTATATCTTCTCTAGGACCCAAGTTATCAGTAAACTAGATGCACTTCCAGAGACCAAGCCATCCTGTCTCTTAGGGCAATGGACGCTATTTCACCCTGCCTTCGATGGATAAACTATTCAGAACTAATATCAAAGCCTACTGTTTCAAAAATACAACATAGCTTTAGCTCCTCAAGGCCAGGGTAAAACTATGGATGAGGGAACTCATCACCATCTCCATCTAGCTTACTTTACATGGACACACTGGCATCCCATCTCTGGGCTTCCTTATTATGCTGGATACAACTTCTACTGAACCTGTCATAATAGATGAGAGTTATCACTCAGGCTGTCTGTTGTGCCCAATTCAGGGAAGCAAAACAATTGTAAGACCATTAGGAATATGTTTAAACCACCTAAATTTGAATCTAGGCATCCAGGTTTTGAAGCCAGGCTCTGCTACTTGCTCACTAAATGAACTATGAGACCCAGAAAGGTTAGTTCACTTCACAGTTTTCACCTCTGAAAACTAAGGATAATCCCATCTTTCTTAAGGGGCAGCTGTAGAAGTGAAATGAGCTGACACATGGAAAGCACTCAGAAGCCCAATAAACATTACATTTATGTCGATTACCACGGTTATTCTAAGAGCACAGGGTAGGACCCGATTAATTCTGTTATTTTCTAGATCCTTCTTTTTTCTCGTACCTCATACTCTCAGTGGGTGATTTCATCCACTGCCGTGGCTCTGGTCATCACCCACAGGACAATGCCACCTGAATATCTATCTCCAGGCCACTCTTGTCCTTATCTCTCCAAGCTCATACATACATTCTTGTCTATCTCCCCTTGAATTTCGGGAAACTTAACATGAACACACCAAAATATGAACAGAAATTAATTGCCAACCTTCATCAGTGATGTCATGCTTCTGATCACTCCATCACTGGGTAAATGTCCTCTTATGTGCCCCTATGGCATCCTATTGCATATTTACACTATTCATCTACCCATCCACGGAGCACCAACTTTGTGACAGGTTAACCATCATAGCATGTATCACTCTGCATTCAATTGTCTAGTTTCTAGTTTGCCTTCTCTACTTCTGGGTGGTAAGCACCCACAAGATGACAAGAAGTGTATCTTGTTGGTCCTTCTATCCCCAGCTTTGTACGAAGTAAAAACACAGGATAAAAAACCCAGTGGGTGAGGGAATGAATGTTCCCATGAGACAATGCCAATGATGAAGACCTAAAAGCACTTCCTGTAACTGTTAAGTTAATCATAGGAACAGAAGCAACAAAGTACCAGAAGAATGTAGCTGATCACTGTTTTAAGTGAAGAGATATATAAAACAAAGATACTTTCTCAAATCAAATCAACATTCTTATACTATGTTCAAAGCAATGCTGGTGTTTTTTTTGTTTTGTTTTTGTTTTTGTTTTTTTGTTTTTTTTTTTTTTTTACCGTAAAGATAGAAAGAAGATTAAATGTGTGCCTGGAGGTTTAAAAGGTCATAGTCCATAACTGAGAAAACCAAAGGGAGTAAATGGTGGAAAGCAAAAACCAACAGCTCATAACCAACATACACCCTGAAGCATGCATGTGCGTGCGCACACACACACACACACACACACATACACACACACACACACACAAACACACACTGGCTGGGGCCAGATGTTAATGATGAATGCCAGACTTCACACCAGTTTTCAGCTGAGAACAACTTAAGGAAAGCATCTGACAATGACAGGAAGGACTATAATAATGAAAGACACCTCCTGGCATGAGGAGGCAGGAAATGATACAGCCACTGTTCACTGCCCCACCACCGCCCACCCCAGCATATCCAATGAAACACATTTGAAGGCCCAGAAGGAAAAGGAGAAAAGACTCAAAACTGAGATAACTCCAAAAAGAAAAAGCGTCGAATCACAATAATTTGTGCAACTCCTTTCTGCTGTAAGCATGAACCCAGATACACTCAGGCCCTATTTTCTATCAAAATCCCCATGAACATTTGTGGGTTTTTTCCCCCAGAACAACTTTTCCTACTTGGAAATTACAGAACCTCCAACAGGGCAAAGAGACCTGATAAATTTCCATATGGCTTACAGAAGGTAACAGAAAGCTTAATTCAGACCATCACCAAAACTACCGAGGACACAAAGGATTTTACCACACTCCATGCTCCTTCTCACACACATATCACTGGCTAGTCCACCCCTCATGTCCTGGAGGCTTTGGTAAGAAAAGTCAGTGTCAGTGCCAAGAGGTAGTAGACAGGAAGTAGACAGGCTCTGGACTTGGCTAGGAAAATTATACTCTCTTCTGATATGGGTGATGTGACCAAAGCTCAGGAAAAAGGGGATTCCTGAAGGCATCAAGTGTTCAGGGAAAGCTAAGCTGGGGAGCAGGCTGAATAACAAAGGAACCGCCTTGCTGACATGCCAGATTCTTTTCAAGCACCTGACACATGACAGGTGGCCAATGACTGCCTTGAACAGGCAGGTGAACGGATAGCACAGTAAAGTTGTCCTGTCTGTATCAGGACCACAAATGTAACAACTATCAAACAATGAGAGGTGCTTTGACATCAACACTCTATTTCATAGAAGGCTTATAAGCACCACATACTAAAAATTCAGGTTTTTCTGGGGCAAAATTAGGTTGTTTTGAATTCTCACCCACTTCACACAGAGTAGATTAAAAAAAAAAAACAGCTATAGATAAGGCAATGACATATGTAAATGCATATACACAGGCACACACAAGAACTCATTTAAGGGCTGCATTTCAAGTTACTTTGATTGGTTAAAGGTGTCTAGGCTAGTGTGGCATTAGAGATGCAACGTTTCATTCATGAAATTTTAAATAATGGTGATAAGATTTATCTAGACATATAAGCAGAACCTAAATATAAACCACATGAATAATAGAATGTGCATGAATTTTGAATGCTTATTTTTTCAGAAGAAAACAAAGAACTGAACTGTGAGTTCTCCGAGTCTCTAAGTGTAATCTGTTTTTGCATTTCAATAGCTTGCAAGGTAAGCTCTCTGAAATTGGTCAAATGTATAGACTCTCATGTCTCCTCCAACCCAAATCAGTCAATTAGCTTCTAGAGAAAGTGGCACACAGATGTTAAAACCCAGCATCTCAAAATCTATTCCAGCTGATACACATCAAAGTAATTTCAAAGCAAGAACGTTGAGGACACAGGCTTTCTATGGAGCAAATTCTGGATAGAGAAGTATGCAGTACCAGGATCTCACAGCTGGTGTGGTCAGTGGACACACACACACACACACACACACACACACACACAGAAAGGGAACAGACAAGACAGTACACAAGATTTGTACAAAAGGGAAGAACAGGCAAAAGTCTGTAGACTGAGAGCCAACACATCAAAACATTTTTCCATAGGCAAAAAGTAAACTTAGCTATTTTTGTCCATTTAAACCAAAGGCATTTTAGAAGTCATCTTGCCACACTGATTAATACAGATGAGCTACAAACACCAGCCCATTTTAGATGTCATCCTACCAGCCGTGAGATCATGACTTGAGCTGAAGTTGGACACTTAACTGACTGAGCCACCCAGGCATGCCCCCCCCCAACACTGAAGGAGCTACTTTTTAACACTCATAGGAGCAAAGGTATAATACACACATATTAAATACTTGAATGATGTTACCAATATATCATGCCTTTCCAACTGCAGTACTTCTGCTCTTTCCTTCTCTGTGCTCCACCCTTTTATCTTTCCTTTCAATAAAAACAGAGATTCTAGAAACCTAGAGGTAAGCCCAAAGTACAGAGTGTTATGCTTGGCTCGTAAGAGGCATTCAAGAACTAGGAATGGACACCTGAGTTTAAAGAAATGATGAGAATGTATGGATAGTAAACTTAATAGTAAAGCTACTTTTACTAAGTGCCCTCTCACTCAGCCACGGTTAGTGCTGTGGACTGAATGTTTGTGCCTGTGTCCTGCCCCCAGGCAAAGTCATATGGTGAAGCCCTAATATGATTGACTTGGAGGTCGGGAGATTACTAGGGGGAGACTATGTCATGAAGCGGGGGCCCTGATGATGGGGTTAATGCCCTTAAAAAAAAAGGAAGAGAAATGAGATTTGTCTCCACTGTGTGAGGATAGAACCAGCAGGTATCTATCTGTAAGCCAGGAAGATGGCTCTCACCAGATATGGAATCTGCAGCACCTTGACCTTGACATTCCCAGCCTCCAGAAGTGTGAGAAATACATGCTTGTTGTTTAAGACCTCTTGTCTGTTTTATTTTGTTATAGCAGCCTGAACTAAGACAATTAGATATTTACCTACCTTTGCTGTAGTCCACTAAGAATCCTGCTAGGTAAGTGTTAGTACTCTTACATTATAGGGAAACACACACACACACACACACACACACACACACACACACACACACCCCTAAGCCACAGGAAAGTTTTAACCTGCTCCAGAGTCACACAACTACGATGTGGCAGAGTGACACAGTACAAGGGAAGCAGAAGAAGAGGGAGGCTCAGCTATGTAGAAATACAGTGAAAATGGCCATGATTACTTACTATGTTCTTCTTACTAGCTGCTTGACATTGCTCAAAGTAACTTACATGCGTACATCTTATTTATTTTTATAGCAGTCCTGGGGCGTAAGTAGTATTCCCATTTGACTGATGACAAACCTGAAGTTTAGATGACAGCAGTATGCCCAGGATAATCCAGGCAAAAGGCATTGGTTCAACATCCACACAGTAGTCTACTAGATTTCAGTGCCACTGCTCTTACGCTCTTTGCCACAACATGAGCTTGTTCCCTGTATTGTCATCACTGCTACCATAAGGCTGGGTAATAAACCCATACAAAACTAGTGGCTTACAACAGTAAACATTTATTCTCACAGTGGCATGTCTGCAGGTAGACTCTGAGTTTCCCAGGCTTGGCTCCTGGCTCCAGGTTACTGTAGGTCAGTTCGATGAGGGTTTGTTCTGGGACCCAATGGCTACTCAGTGCATGTTGTTCTTACAGTAAATCACCAAAGTGCAAGATGGCAGGACCAACAGCACAACCTTATTTCAAGCCTCTGTTTGTGACTCATTAACTGACAGGTCATGGGCCCCAGCAAGTCACATAGCTGAGCCCAAAGTCAACTGAGGAGAAGTACCTCTGCCTGAGATGAAGCCATGAGGCCTGGGCAAGGGAGTGAATGTATACAGAGGACTGAACAATTAAGAGAATAATTGTATCCACCACACTATCCAAATTTGATCTGTATTTACCGTATCTTTTAGTTGGATTGCTCAACAGTTAATGGGAAAAGAATCTGTGAGCTCAATAATTTATATTTAGAATAAAGTTTTAAGGGAAAACTGTAAACAGTCAAATCAATGGTCTAATTCCACCTTCACTTTCAGAACAATGCTAAAATTGAAAGAAGAGGCAATTGGAAAATACAGAAGTACCACTATCTCATCAGGAAAAACATCATTATGATGAAAATCCTATAAAATGAATTTCTAGATGTAGCTGCTATCTAGGATCACTAACCTAAAACAATCCATTAAAAACTACTTCATGTTTTCTATAATCATTTCATGCTCATTGTAATGCATCCTACCTATAACTCCCAAAAGGGTTCAGTTTTTTATCAATGTGATTTAATGTCTTTGTGTATACATACACAAATTGGCAACAGTGTGTCAGAAAACTGATAAGGTTGTACATATGCCATCTGTCTTTCTTGGCTGAACCCCCTATCTTCAATTACAGATATTCCATTGAAAAGGAAAAGTCTTTGTTGAATTTGATGTAATCTCACACAGGTTTTAAATTCACTCACTGTTTCAAACAATATGGTACCGACCTTGTCATCTTCATTTAAGAATGGAGGTTCCTTGGGGCACCTGGGTGGCTCAGTCAGTTAAGCAGCCGACTTCGGCTCAGGTCATGATCTCATGGTCCGTGAGTTCGAGCCCCGCGTCGGGCTCTGTGCTGACAGCTCAGAGCCTGGAGCCTGTTTCGGATTCTGTGTCTCCCTTTCTCTGACCCTCCCCCGTTCATGCTCTGTCTCTCTCTGTCTCAAAAATAAATAAACGTTAAAAAAAATTTTTTTTAAAAAAAAGA